>NW_028323044.1:10861850-10876850 GCF_047325235.1 Durio zibethinus | reverse complement strand
CATCGCCGGAGTACCGCCGGAGAACCTGGCCGACGGCATTGGGGTTCCGGCGATTGGGAGGGGGGCCGGGGGGGTGTGCGCACATGATGTGCGATGGGTGCTGGTACTTGGCCTTGTGTTGGCCCCCTATCCCTCATCAAACCTCTGAGAATTCACACCCCCTTAAAGAGCATTTGAGATTTTACAGGTTTGCTACCAGTAGCCGTTAAAGTGTCTGAAATGGGGACACTTTTTTCAAACGGTCACAAAATCTTCTCTACTTCGAGTTTTTAGCTGAATTTTTTTGTGCATGCCAACAAAAATAGAAGGATCATGCCTACAAAATTTGGGGCCAAAAATCCTTATAAAAAAATTTTAAAAAATCCCGAACCGCAAAAAGTTTCGAAAATCGTGAAAAATAGAAAACGAGTCATCTTCCAACGAAACTTCACGTGAAGGCTTAGGGGACCATTGTATGAATTTACAAGCCATAAAAATGGCATTGGCACGGCAGAAATTTGAAGATGTGCCTAAACCCACCAGGGCCCAGCGTGTGCCGATGGTGCTCGAGGCAACCGCCCGCACCAGGGCCCAGCGTGTGCCGATGGTGGTCGAGGCAACCGCCCGCACCAGGGCCCAGCGTGTGCCGATGGTGATCGAGGCAACCTGCCGCACCAGGGCCCAGCGTGTGCCGATGGTGGTCGAGGCAAGCGCCCGCACCAGCGCCCAGCGTGTGCCGATGGTGCTCGAGGCAACCGACCGCACCAGGGCCCAGCGTGTGCCGATGGTGCTCGAGGCAACCTGCCGCACCAGGGCCCAGCGTGTGCCGATGGTGCTCGAGGCAACCTGCCGCACCAGGGCCCAGCGTGTGCCGATGGTGCTCGAGGCAAGCGCCCGCACCAGGGCCCAGCGTGTGCCGATGGTGCTCGAGGCAAGCGCCCGCACCAGGGCCCAGCGTGTGCCGATGGTGGTCGAGGCAACCGCCCGCACCAGGGCCCAGCGTGTGCCGATGGTGCTCGAGGCAACCTGCCGCACCAGGGCCCAGCGTGTGCCGATGGTGGTCGAGGCAAGCGCCCGCACCAGGGCCCAGCGTGTGCCGATGGTGGTCGAGGCAACCTGCCGCACCAGGGCCCAGCGTGTGCCGATGGTGCTCGAGGCAAGCGCCCGCACCAGGGCCGAGCGTGTGCCGATGGTGCTCGAGGCAAGCGCCCGCACCAGGGCCCAGCGTGTGCCGATGGTGCTCGAGGCAACCGACCGCACCAGGGCCGAGCGTGTGCCGATGGTGGTCGAGGCAACCGCCCGCACCAGGGCCCAGCGTGTGCCGATGGTGGTCGAGGCAACCTGCCGCACCAGGGCCCAGCGTGTGCCGATGGTGCTCGAGGCAACCGACCGCACCAGGGCGGAGCGTGTGCCGATGGTGGTCGAGGCAAGCGCAAGTGTCACGGGCTCCGACCTTAGACTCAGAATCCGTGCGGCCTTAGGCTTGGAATCTCGTCCTTGATGCCTAAGTCAGCCTAAAACACAAGCGTGCGGGCACTAGAACAAAGGGAAGGGCTGATTACGCAAGTTAAAGAGAAACAGGATAGAAAAACAGAATTCTGGAAATGCTCTTGTATTCACTGAAACAGAAGTGTTTGATGGTGTACAAATGAGGGTGGAGCAGCCCTCTATTTATAGTTGAGGCTCCTGCTACAACTTAATGGCAAATCCCTAAAATAAAGGCTACAATCATGGGATTACATTTAATCAAGATGCTGGTTCCTGATTTTCAGGGTCAACCAAATCTGCCAGGATGCTGATGCTGATCCTGCCTGGTTCCAGAAGCTTCCCTTGCGTATCCAGCACCTTGGGCCCTTCTGGATGTGGTGCGGGCAGCCCAAATGCCAGGCCTTGGTCTCATGAGTTGGCCTGCAAGATGGGCGGGCGTTTGGAGCTCGTTTGATAGGCTTTGCGCACTGATACCCGCCAGCACGCCTGGTCTGCGGGCCTTAGCTGCTGGCTCGCCTGCTGGTCTGGCTGATGTGCCTGGCGCGCCCGCCCAGGGCGTGACATTCTCCCCCACCTGATTGCGCAACGCCCTCGTTGCGTCTTCTGCATGGTACTGCCTGATCTGGTCCCCGAACTGCCATAAGTCCTCTGTTGGTTCCCAGCTCGCCTCACTGTCTGGAAGTCCCTTCCAGCGCACCAAGTACTCATGTCTTGGTTGATAGTTCTTCCGTCTCACTTCCCGGTCAGCCATAATGCTGTGGACCTCCTTCTCATATGAGGCCCTTGCTCCCAACGGTGCACGCTTTGACTCTGCCCGTCCTGGATCTCCCTCATCCTCATGGAACGGCTTGAGCATGCTCACATGGAACACCGGGTGTACCCTCGGCTTGGGTGGCATATCCAGCTTGTAGGCAACCTTGCCTACTCTCTTGACTACTCGAAAAGGTCCCTCATACCTTCGGACTAGGCCTTTGTGCAGCCCCCTGTGGCGCACAATGGGATGCAGCTTCACCAACACCAAGTCTCCAACCTGGAACTGCACATCCCGCCTCTTCTGGTCTGCCCACTTCTTCGACCTCTTGGCCGCCTTGTGTAGACAAACTCTGGCCAAGTCAGCTTGCTCCTGCCATGCCTTGGCAAACTTGTATGCTGCTGGATTCGGTCCTGTATAACCTGCAGCAATCGAATCGGGTGTTAGTGGTTGTTGCCCTGTCACAACCTCAAATGGGCTCTGGTTCGTTGCCTCGCTCCTTTGCAAGTTGTAGGAAAACTGCGCAATATCCAGTAGCTTTGGCCAGTCCCTTTGTGTGGCACTCACATAGTGCCTGAGGTAGACCTCCAGTAGTCCATTCACACGTTCTGTCTGCCCATCGGTCTGCGGATGCATGCTGGTGGAAAAGTTCAAGTCTGACCCCAACAGCTTGAACAACTCAGTCCAGAACCTGCCCGTGAAACGCCCGTCCCGATCACTAACAATGGTCCTCGGCACTCCCCAGTACTTCACCATGTTCTTCAGGAACAATCGAGCTGCCTCCTCGGCTGGGCACTCCTTGGTTGCTGGAATGAAGATTCCATATTTGGAAAACCTGTCCACCACTACCATGATGCTTCCAAACCCCTCTGTCTTGGGTAGACCGACTATAAAGTCCAGAGAAACACTCTCCCATGGTCGCTCTGGCACTGGCAATGTCTCCAAGAGACCCCCTGGTTTCTTGAGCTCCACCTTGTCCTGTTGGCACACAAGACAAGTCTTCACATAGGCCTCCACATCGTCCCTCATGTGCGGCCAGTAGTACCGGTCCTCGATCAGCGCCAAGGTGCGGCTCACTCCTGGGTGTCCAGCCCACCTTGAATCATGACACTCTTGCAAAACTTCCTTGCGGAGCTTCCCGTGCTGCGGCACAAACAGTCTACTGCCCCTGGTGTACAGCAACCCATCCTGCAACCAAAACCGCCTAGTCTTACCTTGCTGGGCGTACTCCATCAAAGCCTTGGCTGTAGGATCATGCGCAAGTCCCTCCTTGATGCGCGGCACCAGTGACCCCTCTGGTTGGCTAATGGCAGCAAGGTTAGCCTTTCTGCTCAGGGCGTCTGCCACTAGGTTCGCCCGCCCCGGCTTGTACTCCATCTGAAAATCAAATTCCGCAAGAAAATCTTGCCATCTCGCCTGCTTGGGGGACAGCTTCTTCTGCGTCTGGAAGTAGCTGGTTGCCACGTTGTCCGTCCTCACCACGAACCTCGACCCCAACAGGTAATGGCGCCAAGTGCGCAAGCAGTGTACCACTGCAGTCATCTCCTTCTCTTGGACCGTGTACTTGCGTTCAGTCTCGTTCAGCTTCCTGCTCTCAAACGCGACTGGACGTCCCTCTTGCATCAACACGCCCCCTATGGCAAAGTCTGATGCATCCGTATGCACCTCATACGGCTTGGCATGGTCTGGCAAGGCCAAGACTGGCTCCTCGGTCACAGCCCGCTTCAACCTGTCAAAGGCTTCCTGGCACCTTGCGCTCCACTCCCATGCTCTCCCTTTCTTGAGCAAGTCAGTCAATGGCGTGGCTATTGCTGAGTGACCCTTGATGAAGCGCCTGTAGTAGTTAACCAGCCCAAGGAACGATCTCAACTCAGTGACCTTGGCTGGTGGTTGCCACTCCAGGATGGCGTCTATCTTGCCTTCATCCATGCGTATCCTGCCACCTCCCACTATGTGGCCAAGGAATGGGATCTCCTGCTGGGCGAATGAGCACTTCTCCCTCTTGACAAACAGCTTGTGCGCCCGCAACACCTCGAACACCTGTCTCAAGTGGTCTACATGCTCTCCCAAAGTCTGGCTGTAGATCACAATGTCATCTAAATAAACCACAACAAACCGATCAAGGAATGACTGAAGTACCTTGTTCATAAGGGTGCAGAATGTTGCTGGGGCATTCGTGAGTCCGAAAGGCATCACCAAGAACTCATACGAACCATACCGCGTGACACATGCTGTCTTTTGCTCATCTCCCTCCGCGATCCTGACTTGATAATAGCCTGACCTCAAATCCAGCTTGGTGAACCACCTTGCGCTCCCAAGTTGATCGAACAAGTCCGCAATGAGTGGGATGGGGTACTTGTTCTTAATGGTCAGCTTGTTCAAAGCCCGGTAGTCTATGCACAGCCGCAACGACCCATCATGCTTGCGCTGGAATAGAACCGGTGCACCATAGGGTGCTTTCGATGGCTTGATGAAGCCAGCATCAACTAACTCCTTGAGCTGCTTCCTCAACTCCTCCAACTCTGGTGGAGACATTCGGTAAGGGGCTCTGGCTGGTGGCTTGGCCTCGGACACCAGCTCGATCTTGTGGTCCACCTCCCTCTTAGGTGGTAGCTTGCTAGGCAGCTTTGCGGGCATCACATCACTAAAGGTCTTCAACACCTTTAGCACCTCCAAGGGTGACTCGGTCTCCTTCTCCCTTGGCTCATCATATTTCAGGGCTGCCAAGAAGGTGTCTTCTTGTCTGCTTATCGCCTTGGCAAATTGGATGGCTGACACCACCCTCGACCCAACTCCAGACCCTCTTCTCAATGGTACTAGGCATTGGCACCGTGCATCCAAGATGCAAACACAATCGGCAAAAGGCACAAGGAGGGCGTTAATCCGAACAAGGAAATCCAACCCAATCACAAACTCATAGTCGTCAAGGGGTATTACCTCAATGGTCTCCTTGCCTTTCCAATCTCCAAGCTGCAACTCCACTCCCCGTGCTACTCCAATGGCTGGAACTTCCTTGGAGTTCACTGTCTTAATGGTACCAGTCCCTTTCTGCACCTTTAGTCCGAGCTTCCGGGCTCCATCACCTGAAATAAAAAGATGTGAGGCACCTGTGTCCACCAGTGCGCTCACCTTCTGACCCGCAACCATCAGATCCGCAAACATCAAGCCCTTCGGCTTGCGGCTCCCCTTACTCTGGACAGCATTGAGCACCAACGACCCAAGCTTTGCTGCCCCTGACTCTGGCTCCTCGTCAGACTCCCTGTCTACAGCAGCCAGCTTGCCCTTCTGCGGGCAATTGCGTGCTATGTGGCTCCCTCCACATAGGTAACATGCTAGTGGCTCTCGGTCCCCCTTTGCTTTCCACTTGCCTGCTGATGGCTTCCTCTCGCCATCCTTGGTTGAACGGTCTCGGTCTCCATCCTTGGACTCCCGGTCACGGTCCTTCCCATTGGACTGCTTCTTCCGGTCCCTATCGTCCCTGCCCTTACCCTTGGGCTTGGTAGACTCGAACTTGTTCAGAGGCTTGAACTCTATCAACGCCTCGGCAGTGGTCATGGCTTTAGCCAAGTCATGAACTCCCCTCCTTTGTAGCTCATGCTTCACCCACGGCTTCAGCCCATCCATGAAAGCAAAGAATGCGTCCTTCTCGCCTAGATCCGAGATCTGTAGCATCAGTTCAGAGAATTTTTGAACATACTCTCTTATGTTCCCTTGCTGGCTCAACCTGCGCAACTTTGCCCGTGCCTCATCATCGGCATACTCCGGGTAAAATTGTTCTCTGAACTCTTTTTGGAACTCTGCCCAGGTTCCAATCTTGGCGTTCCCACGCCTGACATCATCACACCTGCGCCTCCACCACAATAAGGCTACATCAGTGAGATACATAGCAGCGGTGCTTACCTTTATCGCCTCGTCTTGCATGCCCATGGCCTGGAAATACTGCTCCATACCCCAAAGGTAATTGTCTACTTCCTTGGCCGCCCTAGTCCCCTTAAACTCCTTAGGCTTGGGGACATCCAATCTGGATCTGGACACTCCAGCAAACATGCCATTCCCAATGGCAGTCTTGCAAGTAACGAGCTCACTGGTAAGCTCCTCCATCCGCTGGCGCATGGCCTCCATGCCATGGCGCATGGCCTCCATGCCATCTCGCAAAGTCAGAACTTCCGCCTCCAAGGATTCATTCTTTCGGGTGATCTCATCCAGGCCATTGTTGAGAGCAGCTGCTAGCTCACTTTGGATCTCCTCCCCCATGGAGTCTAGCGATGCAATGTGAGTTTCTACTTCCTCCAGCTTCTCCCCCATGTCACCTATGGTCACCTCCACCTTGGCCAGCCTACCGTCCATGGTAGACCAGATATCTCTAGAACAAGCTTTCTTGCCTCTTCCTCGCCCATGCTCCTGGGCCTCTGGTTGTTGGCTAGCAACATCGCTTTGGGATGCCATCTCCTCAATCACGATCTAACCTGCACAACACAAACACGCAGAATCGAACTTGCTCTGATACCAACTGTCACGGGCTCCGACCTTAGACTCAGAATCCGTGCGGCCTTAGGCTTGGAATCTCGTCCTTGATGCCTAAGTCAGCCTAAAACACAAGCGTGCGGGCACTAGAACAAAGGGAAGGGCTGATTACGCAAGTTAAAGAGAAACAGGATAGAAAAACAGAATTCTGGAAATGCTCTTGTATTCACTGAAACAGAAGTGTTTGATGGTGTACAAATGAGGGTGGAGCAGCCCTCTATTTATAGTTGAGGCTCCTGCTACAACTTAATGGCAAATCCCTAAAATAAAGGCTACAATCATGGGATTACATTTAATCAAGATGCTGGTTCCTGATTTTCAGGGTCAACCAAATCTGCCAGGATGCTGATGCTGATCCTGCCTGGTTCCAGAAGCTTCCCTTGCGTATCCAGCACCTTGGGCCCTTCTGGATGTGGTGCGGGCAGCCCAAATGCCAGGCCTTGGTCTCATGAGTTGGCCTGCAAGATGGGCGGGCGTTTGGAGCTCGTTTGATAGGCTTTGCGCACTGATACCCGCCAGCACGCCTGGTCTGCGGGCCTTAGCTGCTGGCTCGCCTGCTGGTCTGGCTGATGTGCCTGGCGCGCCCGCCCAGGGCGTGACACAAGCACCAGGGCCCAGCGTGTGCCGATGGTGGTCGAGGCTGCCGATGGTGGTCGAGGCAACCTGCCGCACCAGGGCCCAACGTGTGCCGATGGTGCTCGAGGCAACCGACCGCACCAGGGCCGAGCGTGTGCCGATGGTGCTCGAGGCAAGCTGCCGCACCAGGGCCCAGCGTGTGCCGATGGTGGTCGAGGCAACCGTCCGCACCAGGGCCCAGCGTGTGCCGATGGTGATCGAGGCAACCGACCGCACCAGGGCCCAGCGTGTGCCGATGGTGCTCGAGGCAACCTGCCGCACCAGGGCCCAGCGTGTGCCGATGGTGGTCGAGGGAACCTGCCGCACCAGGGCCCAGCGTGTGCCGATGGTGGTCGAGGCAACCGCCCGCACCAGGGCCCAGCGTGTGCCGATGGGTCGAGGCAACCGACCGCACCAGGGCCCAGCGTGTGCCGATGGTGCTCGAGGCAACCTGCCGCACCAGGGCCCAGCGTGTGCCGATGGTGGTCGAGGCAAGCGCCCGCACCAGGGCCCAGCGTGTGCCGATGGTGGTCGAGGCAACCTGCCGCACCAGGGCCCAGCGTGTGCCGATGGTGCTCGAGGCAACCGACCGCACCAGGGCCGAGCGTGTGCCGATGGTGGTCGAGGCAAGCGCCCGCACCAGGGCCCAGCGTGTGCCGATGGTGGTCGAGGCAACCGCCCGCACCAGGGCCCAGCGTGTGCCGATGGTGGTCGAGGCAACCTGCCGCACCAGGGCCCAGCGTGTGCCGATGGTGCTCGAGGCAACCGACCGCACCAGGGCGGAGCGTGTGCCGATGGTGGTCGAGGCAAGCGCCCGCACCAGGGCCCAGCGTGTGCCGATGGTGGTCGAGGCTGCCGATGGTGGTTCGAGGCAACCTGCCGCACCAGGGCCCAGCGTGTGCCGATGGTGCTCGAGGCAACCGACCGCACCAGGGCCGAGCGTGTGCCGATGGTGCTCGAGGCAAGCTGCCGCACCAGGGCCCAGCGTGTGCCGATGGTGGTCGAGGCAACCGCCCGCACCAGGGCCGAGCGTGTGCCGATGGTGATCGAGGCAACCGACCGCACCAGGGCCCAGCGTGTGCCGATGGTGCTCGAGGCAACCTGCCGCACCAGGGCTCAGCGTGTGCCGATGGTGGTCGAGGCAACCTGCCGCACCAGGGCCCAGCGTGTGCCGATGGTGCTGGGGGCAACCGCCCGCACCAGGGCCCAGCGTGTGCCGATGGTGATCGAGGCAACCGCCCGCACCAGGGCCCAGCGTGTGCCGATGGTGGTCGAGGCAAGCGCCCGCACCAGTGCCCAGCGTGTGCCGATGGTGGTCGAGGCAAGCGCCCGCACCAGGGCCCAGCTTTTGCCGATGGTGATCGAGGCAACCGGCCGCTCCAGGGCCCAGCGTGTGCCGATGGTTATCGGGGCAACCGGCCGCACCAGGGCCCAGGGTCTGCGGATGGTGCTCGAGGCAACCGCCCGCACCAAGGCTCAGTGTCATGAGCCAACCTTGTATAAGGCCATGACCGGGACTTAGGTTGCCATGAGCCACCCATGTATAGGGCCATGGCCGGGTAGACCCCTTGTGTTAGGAAAAGTGTCCCCATTTCAAACATTGTAACGGTTACTGGTAGCATAGCTCTAAAATCTCTAAGGCTCTTTAGGGGGGGGTGAGCCGGCAGGGTATTGTTGGGCTGTCTCACCGGGTGCTATGCGAGCTTAGGCCACCCACCATGGGCTGCCCCCCTGGCCCTGGTGATGGTGGGAGGTCCCGATGTATGATTCCCAATTTTAATGATATGTGCCTCGATTGAATGCCCGATTGTTGCCTCGATGTGTTTCTTTTCTTTCTCGATGTGAATGTGCCTTGTTGTGTGTATGGATGAGATTGATATTGATATATAGTGCCATATTGTGAATGCTTGAGACTAACCATGGTTTATGGTTATTTGTTCAGATCTCGATCTATTGAGGGCTGACTTGGGTGGAAGCGTCCATTCAAGTGCCTCGCGGGCTAGTGCTTGTTGAGAGAAAGCTTAGTCCGTGACACGTGGTATCAGAGCACGGTTGAGAAGTGCTAGAGAAATGGATGAGATGGCCACAAGTGGTGGACCGGATCATCGGCAGAGAATTGAGGAACTTGAGGCCGCGGTGGCCGCAATGAAAACTCATATGGTAACAAAAGACCGAGTGAGGGAGATCGAGACAACCCAGCGGGAGTTGTCCGATACTCTCCACAATGTGAGCGAAGAGGCTAGAGATGCCTTGAACATACTCCACAAGGAGTTTGAGGAGCTCAGGGCCCAGATGAGCATCCTACAAATGGCGGTGGCCAGTTCGAGTTCAAGCTCGACGGACAGGGGACAAAGGCCCAAAGTACCGGAGCCTCGGTGCTTTGAGGGGGCAAGGGATGCTAAGGAACTTGAGAATTTCCTGTTCGACATGGAACAATACTTCCGAGCTGTACACACAAGTTCAGAGGAAGACAAGGTGACAATGGCATCGATGTATCTCGTAGGGGATGCCAAGTTGTGGTGGCGCTCCAAGTTTGTCGATGACGAGTGCCCGATTAAGACCTGGACAGATCTGAAGCGTGAACTGAAAAACCAGTTTTTTCCGGAGAATGTGGATTATATGGCTCGAAGGAGACTTCGAGAGTTGGTGCAAACCGGAACGGTGCGAGAGTTCGTGAGGAACTTTTCTACCCTGATACTGGATATTAGGGACATGTCCGAGAAGGACAAGTTATTCCATTTTATTGAGGGCCTCAAGCCATGGGCGAGGACAGAGCTACAGAGGCAAAGAGTGCAAGATGTGACGACGGCCATGGCTGCAGCGGAACGTCTTCATGATTTTAATGATGGTTCGTTAAAACGGAAGAACCCTCCACCACCGGGTAGTAGCTCTAATCTTGGGAGTGGGGGAAAGATAACTAGGTTGGACCGACCCTTCAGTTGGGGATCAGACAGGAAGTCCTTTGGGCGAGATAGCATCCAGCCTAGGACAAACAACGCAGGGATCTTCAAGCCTAGGCAACCGCTTGCTTGCTTTCTTTGCAAGGGGCCGCATCGAGTGGCTGAGTGCCCGCACCGAGGAGCCCTTAATGCCTTAAGGACCTCATCCCAAGAGTCTGCAAAAGTGCCCGAGAGCGTTGAAGAAGCTGAAGAGGAGCCAGCCAGGATGGGCTCAATAAGGTTCCTCAGTGCCCTTCACACCCAATTGAACACTATAAAGAAAGAGCAAAGCAGAGGCTTGATGTACGTGAACTTGACGATCAATGGGAAAACCACCAAGGCTATGGTGGATACAGGCGCAACCGACACTTTCATCACACCAGAAGAAGCAAAAAGGTGTGGTCTTCAGATTGGTAAAGACTGTGGGCGAATGAAGGCGGTCAATTCGCCAGCCTTTGCAATCAGTGGAAGCTCGAAAAGTGTGACGACCCAATTGGGGCCATGGGAAGGGAAGGTAGACTTCACAGTCTCCCCCATGGATGACTTTGATGTCGTTCTAGGATTGGACTTCATGACGTTGGCTCAGGTGATCCCTATCCCCGCTGCTAGCTGCTTGTTGTTCTTAGGAGAACACCCATGTGTGGTGCCAGCCAATATCTTGCCAAAGAGTGGGAAGAAAATGATTTCGGCTTTGCAATTCAAGAAAGGGGTAAAGAGAGGGGAACCCTCTTTTGTGGCCATGCCGATCTACAAAGAAGGGTCGAAAGTAGAACCAATACCCAATGGCGTGAAGAAAGTGTTAGAAGAATTCAAAGAGGTGATGCCAGAGATGTTGCCCAAGGTTCTACCCCCTCGACGAGCAGTAGACCACGAAATTGAGCTACTCCCAGGGGCAAAACCCCCTGCTAGAGCCCCCTATCGCATGGCCCCGCCAGAGTTGGCCGAGCTGAGAAAACAGTTGGATGAGCTTCTACAAGCCGGGTTCATCCGACCATCAAAGGCTCCTTTCGGAGCGCCAGTGCTATTCCAGAAAAAGCATGATGGTAGCTTGCGCTTATGTGTCGACTACAGGGCTTTGAACAAAGTCACCGTAAGAAACAAATATCCTATCCCGCTCATAGCAGACTTGTTTGATCAATTGAGCGGGGCCAAATACTTCTCCAAACTGGACCTGAGATCGGGATACCATCAGGTCAGAATCCTCGAGGGAGATGAGCCGAAGACCACCTGTGTAACACGGTATGGTGCATTTGAATTCCTTGTGATGCCTTTTGGACTAACCAATGCTCCTGCCACATTTTGTACATTGATGAATCAGGTGTTTCATGACTACCTAGACAAGTTTGTAGTCATTTATTTAGATGATATAGTGGTGTATAGCTCCACGTTGGAAGAACATCAAGAACACCTGCGCCAGGTATTTCAAAGGTTACAGGACCATCAGTTATATGTAAAAAGGGAGAAGTGTGCATTCGCTCAGACCCAAATCCATTTTCTCGGTCACATTGTCGAACGTGGCCACATCCGAATGGACATGGAAAAAGTCAGGGCCATCAAAGAGTGGACGATACCGAAGAATGTTAGTGAGCTCCGCTCCTTTTTGGGACTAGCCAACTATTATAGAAGGTTTGTGGAAGGGTACTCTCGTAAGACCACGGCCCTCACGGAGCTACTGAAGAAGGAACATAAATGGTGTTGGACGAACGAGTGCCAGGAGGCCTTTGAGGGATTGAAGGATGCTATTATGAAGGATCCCATCTTAGCTCTCCCCGATATTGGAAAGCCTTTTGAAGTCCAGACGGATGCATCGGATTTTGCTATTGGAGGTGTGCTTTTACAACAACATCACCCGGTAGCATTCGAAAGTAGGAAGCTGAGCGAAGCTGAAAGGAAATACACAGCCCAGGAGAAAGAGCTCCTTGCGGTGGTTCATTGCTTGAGGACTTGGCGGCAATACTTGTTGGGTGCGCACTTTGTCGTGAAGACAGACAACACAGCCGTTAGCCACTTCTTCACCCAACCAAGACTCACGGCGAAACAAGCTAGATGGCAGGAATTTTTAGCTGAGTTCGACTTTTATTTTGAGCATACCGCGGGGAAGACTAATCAAGTGGCGGATGCCTTGAGCAGGCGGCCAGAGTTAGCGGCCCTCAGAAGAATGGCCCCAATGGTGGCTAGCAGAGCCACTACAGACATCCATAAGTTGATTGGAGACCATTTAGGGAAAGACCCGCAAGCTTGTGCCATTTTGAAGCTAGTGGAAGAAGGGAAGTCCAAACATTTCTGGAAAGAAAATGGGGTCTTGTGGACCAAGGGACCTCGAGTCTTTGTGCCAAGAGCAGGAGGTCTGAGACAGATGCTGATGAGGGAGTGTCATGACACCCCATGGGCGGGACATCCGGGCTGGCAGCGCACGTTGGCGTTATTGAAACAAGGTTATTATTGGCCTCAAATGCGACAAGATGTGATGGAATATACGAAGACTTGCCTCATTTGCCAACAAGACAAAGTCGAGAAGAGGAAACCTGCAGGTATGCTTGAACCTTTATCGGTACCTACCAAACCGTGGGAAAGCATCTCCCTCGATTTCATCTCGAGCCTACCCAAGGTTGGCGATCTTGGAGCTATCTTGGTGGTGATTGATCGGTTCTCTAAGTATGCCACATTCATTCCTGCTCCCAAGTACTGTACAGCGGAGGACACAGCTCGACTATTGTTCAAACATGTGGTCAAGTATTGGGGCCTCCCCCAAAACATTGTCAGTGATAGAGATCCTAGATTCACAGGGTCCTTTTGGAGAGAACTTTTCAAGATTTTGGGGTCCCAACTCAACATCTCCTCGAGCTATCACCCTCAAACTGATGGCCAAACAGAACGGTTCAATGGATTGTTAGAGGAATACTTGAGGCATTTTGTCCACGCCAACCAAAAGAACTGGCCCTCATTATTGGACGTTGCTCAACTCTGTTTTAATTCCAACAAGAGCTCTTCCACCAACAAGAGCCCATTTGAGGTGATCACCGGACAATTACCAAGGCTACCCCACACTTCCTTGGAACAATATGGAGGAAAGAATCCCAGAGCATTCAACCTCAGCAAGGAATGGAAACTAAACACGGAGATCGCACAAGCCTACTTAGAGAAAGCGTCAAAACGGATGAAGAAATGGGCAGACAAGGGTCGTAGAGCTCAGCAATTTCAAGTTGGGGATTTGGTTCTTGTTCGATTAGTCCCTGAACAAACCAGGTTCTTGAGGAAGAGAGATCGCAGATTGGTGCGCAAGTACGAAGGTCCAGTAAGGGTCCTTTCCAAGGTGGGGAATGCTTCCTACAAAATCGACCCTCCAAAGTGGATGAAGGTGCACCCAGTATTTCATGTGAGCAACTTGAAGCCATTCCATGCAGATCCTACAGATGCTGGTCGAAGAGAGCCAACCAGAGCCGCCATCACCATGAAACCACCTTCAGAGCGTCGAGTCCAAGAGATCTTAGCTGACAGGGAAACCAAGATATCTCGAAGACTAGTTCGGGAGTACTTAGTAAAGTGGGAGGGACTAGGCCTAGAAGAAACCAGCTGGGAGAGAGAGAGCACGACCTCCAGAGATTTCAAAGGAAGATCGAAGAATTTCAAGCCAGCAAGTCGACGAGGACGTCGTTAGAATAGGTGGGGGAGGATGTCATGAGCCAACCTTGTATAAGGCCATGACCGGGACTTAGGTTGCCATGAGCCACCCATGTATAGGGCCATGGCCGGGTAGACCCCTTGTGTTAGGAAAAGTGTCCCCATTTCAAACATTGTAACGGTTACTGGTAGCATAGCTCTAAAATCTCTAAGGCTCTTTAGGGGGGGGTGAGCCGGCAGGGTATTGTTGGGCTGTCTCACCGGGTGCTATGCGAGCTTAGGCCACCCACCATGGGCTGCCCCCCTGGCCCTGGTGATGGTGGGAGGTCCCGATGTATGATTCCCAATTTTAATGATATGTGCCTCGATTGAATGCCCGATTGTTGCCTCGATGTGTTTCTTTTCTTTCTCGATGTGAATGTGCCTTGTTGTGTGTATGGATGAGATTGATATTGATATCTAGTGCCATATTGTGAATGCTTGAGACTAACCATGGTTTATGGTTATTTGTTCAGATCTCGATCTATTGAGGGCTGACTTGGGTGGAAGCGTCCATTCAAGTGCCTCGCGGGCTAGTGCTTGTTGAGAGAAAGCTTAGTCCGTGACACTCAGCATGTGCCGCTGGTGATCGAGGCAACAACCCACACCAGGGCCCAGCTTGTGCCGATGGCGGTCGAGGCAAGTGCCCGTACCGAAGGGCAGCCTATGCCGATGATGGTCGATGCATGTGCCATCACCATGCGTCATCATGTGCCATTGATGGTCGAGGCCTTGGCCGAAGTTCGATTTTGAGCCACGGTGCCCATGCTTGGCTCCAGCATGTGCTGGTGCCGCATTTTTTTCACTCGGGACAGCATCGCCGGAGCATCGCCGGAGCATCGCCGGAGTACCGCCGGAGAACCTGACCGGCGGCATTGGGGTTCCGGCGATTGGGAGGGGGGCCGGGGGGGTGTGCGCACATGACGTGCGATGGGTGCTGGTGCTTGGCCCTTGTGTTGGCCCCCTATCCCTCATCAAACCTCTGAGAACTCACACCCCCTTAAAGAGCGTTTGAGATTTTACAGGTTTGCTGCCAGTAGCCGT
>NW_028323044.1:10849350-10851850 GCF_047325235.1 Durio zibethinus | reverse complement strand
TGTATGAATTTACAAGCCATAAAAATGGCATTGGCACGGCAGAAATTTGAAGATGTGCCTAAACCCACCAGGGCCCAGCGTGTGCCGATGGTGCTCGAGGCAACCGCCCGCACCAGGGCCCAGCGTGTGCCGATGGTGGTCGAGGCAACCGCCCGCACCAGGGCCGATAGTGTGCCGATGGTGCTCGAGGCAACCTGTCGCACCAGGGCCCAACGTGTGCCGATGGTGATCGAGGCAACCTGCCGCACCAGGGCCCAGCGTGTGCCGATGGTGGTCGAGGCAAGCGCCCGCACCAGCGCCCAGCGTGTGCCGATGGTGCTCGAGGCAACCGACCGCACCAGGGCCCAGCGTGTGCCGATGGTGCTCGAGCCAACCTGCCGCACCAGGGCCCAGCGTGTGCCGATGGTGCTCGAGGCAACCTGCCGCACCAGGGCCCAGCGTGTGCCGATGGTGCTCGAGGCAAGCGCCCGCACCAGGGCCCAGCGTGTGCCGATGGTGGTCGAGGCAAGCGCCCGCACCAGGGCCCAGCGTGTGCCGATGGTGGTCGAGGCAACCGCCCGCACCAGGGCCCAGCGTGTGCCGATGGTGCTCGAGGCAACCTGCCGCACCAGGGCCCAGCGTGTGCCGATGGTGGTCGAGGCAAGCGCCCGCACCAGGGCCCAGCGTGTGCCGATGGTGCTCGAGGCAAGCGCCCGCACCAGGGCCGAGCGTGTGCCGATGGTGCTCGAGGCAAGCGCCCGCACCAGGGCCCAGCGTGTGCCGATGGTGCTCGAGGCAACCGACCGCACCAGGGCCGAGCGTGTGCCGATGGTGGTCGAGGCAACCGCCCGCACCAGGGCCCAGCGTGTGCCGATGGTGGTCGAGGCAACCTGCCGCACCAGGGCCCAACGTGTGCCGATGGTGCTCGAGGCAACCGACCGCACCAGGGCGGAGCGTGTGCCGATGGTGGTCGAGGCAAGCGCAAGCACCAGGGCCCAGCGTGTGCCGATGGTGGTCGAGGCTGCCGATGGTGGTCGAGGCAACCTGCCGCACCAGGGCCCAACGTGTGCCGATGGTGCTCGAGGCAACCGACCGCACCAGGGCCGAGCGTGTGCCGATGGTGCTCGAGGCAAGCTGCCGCACCAGGGCCCAGCGTGTGCCGATGGTGGTCGAGGCAACCGTCCGCACCAGGGCCCAGCGTGTGCCGATGGTGATCGAGGCAACCGACCGCACCAGGGCCCAGCGTGTGCCGATGGTGCTCGAGGCAACCTGCCGCACCAGGGCCCAGCGTGTGCCGATGGTGGTCGAGGGAACCTGCCGCACCAGGGCCCAGCGTGTGCCGATGGTGGTCGAGGCAACCGCCCGCACCAGGGCCCAGCGTGTGCCGATGGTGGTCGAGGCAACCGACCGCACCAGGGCCCAGCGTGTGCCGATGGTGCTCGAGCCAACCTGCCGCACCAGGGCCCAGCGTGTGCCGATGGTGGTCGAGGCAAGCGCCCGCACCAGGGCCCAGCGTGTGCCGATGGTGCTGGGGGCAACCGCCCGCACCAGGGCCCAGCGTGTGCCGATGGTGATCGAGGCAACCGCCCGCACCAGGGCCCAGCGTGTGCCGATGGTGGTCGAGGCAAGCGCCCGCACCAGTGCCCAGCGTGTGCCGATGGTGCTCGAGGCAACCTGCCGCACCAGGGCCCAGCGTGTGCCGATGGTGGTCGAGGCAACCTGCCGCACCAGGGCCCAGCGTGTGCCGATGGTGGTCGAGGCAACCTGCCGCACCAGGGCCCAGCGTGTGCCGATGGTGATCGAGGCAAGTGCCCGTACCGAAGGGCAGCCTATGCCGATGATGGTCGATGCATGTGCCATCACCATGCGTCATCATGTGCCATTGATGGTCGAGGCCTTGGCCGAAGTTCGATTTTGAGCCACGGTGCCCATGCTTGGCTCCAGCATGTGCTGGTGCCGCATTTTTTTCACTCGGGACAGCATCGCCGGAGCATCGCCGGAGCATCGCCGGAGTACCGCCGGAGAACCTGACCGGCGGCATTGGGGTTCCGGCGATTGGGAGGGGGGCCGGGGGGGTGTGCGCACATGATGTGCGATGGGTGCTGGTACTTGGCCTTGTGTTGGCCCCCTATCCCTCATCAAACCTCTGAGAATTCACACCCCCTTAAAGAGCATTTGAGATTTTACAGGTTTGCTACCAGTAGCCGTTAAAGTGTCTGAAATGGGGACACTTTTTTCAAACGGTCACAAAATCTTCTCTACTTCGAGTTTTTAGCTGAATTTTTTTGTGCATGCCAACAAAAATAGAAGGATCATGCCTACAAAATTTGGGGCCAAAAATCCTTATAAAAAAATTTAAAAAATCCCGAACCGCAAAAAGTTTCGAAAATCGTGAAAAATAGAAAACGAGTCATCTTCCAACGAAACTTCACGTGAAGGCTTAGGGGACCATTGTATGAATTTACAAGCCATAAAAATGGCATTGGCACGACAGAAATTTGAAGATGTGCCTAAACCCACC
>NW_028323044.1:10836850-10839350 GCF_047325235.1 Durio zibethinus | reverse complement strand
CCAGCTCGAGGCATGTGCCCACACCAAGGCCCGGCATGTATCGATGGTGTTCGACGTAGGGGCAATCTTCTGCTGATGGTGGTCGAGGCAAGAGCCCGCACCAAGGGCCAGCGTGTGCCCATGGTGCCCGAGGCAACCGTCCGCACCAGGGCCCAGCGTGTGCCGATGGTGGTCGAGGCAACCGCCCGCACCAGGGCCCAGCGTGTGCCGATGGTGCTCGAGGCAACCGCCCGCACCAAGGGCCGGCTTGTGCCGATGGTGTTCGAGGCAACCGCCCGCACCAGGGCCCAACGTGTGCCGATGGTGGTCGAGGCAACCGCCAGCACCAGGGCCCAGCGTGTGCCGATGGTGGTCGAGGCAACCGCCCGCACCAGGGCCCAGCGTGTGCCGATGGTGGTCGAGGCAACCGCCCGCACCAGGGCCCAGCGTGTGCCGATGGTGGTCGAGGCAAGCGCCCGCACTAGGGCCCAGCGTGTGCCGATGGTGGTCGAGGCAAGCGCCCTCACCAAGGCCGAGCGTGTGCCGATGGTGGTCGAGGCAACCGCCAGCACCAGGGCCCAGCGTGTGCCGATGGTGGTCGAGGCAACCGCCCGCACCAGGGCCCAGCGTGTGCCGATGGTGGTCGAGGCAAGCGCCCGCACCAAGGCCGAGCGTGTGCCGATGGTGGTCGAGGCAAGCGCCCGCACCAGGGCGCAGCGTGTGCCGATGGTGGTCGAGGCAAGCGCCCTCACCAAGGCCGAGCGTGTGCCGATGGTGGTCGAGGCAACCGGCCGCACCAAGGGCCGGCGTGTGCCGATGGTGTTCGAGGCAACCGCCCGCACAAGGGCCCAGCGTGTGCCGATGGTGGTCGAGCCAGGAGCCCGCACCAAGGGCCGGCTTGTGTCGATGGTGTTCGGGGCAACCGCCCGTACCAGGGCCCAGCGTGTGCCGATGGTGCTGGGGGCAAGCGCCCGCACCAGGGCCCAGCGTGTGCCGATGGTGCTGGGGGCAAGCGCCCGCCCCAGGGCCCAGCGTGTGCCGATGGTTATCGGGGCAATCGGCCGCACCAGGGCCCAGGGTCTGCCGATGGTGCTCGAGGCAACCGCCCGCACCAAGGCTCAGCATGTGCCGATTGTGATCGAGGCAACAACCCACACCAGGGCCCAGCTTGTGCCGATGGTGGTCGAGGCAAGTGCCCGTACCGAAGGGCAGCCTATGCCGATGATGGTCGATGCATGTGCCATCACCATGCGTCATCATGTGCCATTGATGGTCGAGGCCTTGGCCGAAGTTCGATTTTGAGCCACGGTGCCCATGCTTGGCTCCAGCATGTGCTGGTGCCGCATTTTTTTCACTCGGGACAGCATCGCCGGAGCATCGCCGGAGTACCGCCGGAGAACCTGACCGGCGGCATTGGGGTTCCGGCGATTGGGAGGGGGGCCGGGGGGGTGTGCGCACATGATGTGCGATGGGTGCTGGTACTTGGCCTTGTGTTGGCCCCCTATCCCTCATCAAACCTCTGAGAATTCACACCCCCTTAAAGAGCATTTGAGATTTTACAGGTTTGCTACCAGTAGCCGTTAAAGTGTCTGAAATGGGGACACTTTTTTCAAACGGTCACAAAATCTTCTCTACTTCGAGTTTTTAGCTGAATTTTTTTGTGCATGCCAACAAAAATAGAAGGATCATGCCTACAAAATTTGGGGCCAAAAATCCTTATAAAAAAATTTAAAAAATCCCGAACCGCAAAAAGTTTCGAAAATCGTGAAAAATAGAAAACGAGTCATCTTCCAACGAAACTTCACGTGAAGGCTTAGGGGACCATTGTATGAATTTACAAGCCATAAAAATGGCATTGGCACGGCAGAAATTTGAAGATGTGCCTAAACCCACCAGGGCCCAGCGTGTGCCGATGGTGCTCGAGGCAACCGCCCGCACCAGGGCCCAGCGTGTGCCGATGGTGGTCGAGGCAACCGCCCGCACCAGGGCCGATAGTGTGCCGATGGTGCTCGAGGCAACCTGTCGCACCAGGGCCCAGCGTGTGCCGATGGTGATCGAGGCAACCTGCCGCACCAGGGCCCAGCGTGTGCCGATGGTGGTCGAGGCAAGCGCCCGCACCAGCGCCCAGCGTGTGCCGATGGTGCTCGAGGCAACCGACCGCACCAGGGCCCAGCGTGTGCCGATGGTGCTCGAGGCAACCTGCCGCACCAGGGCCCAGCGTGTGCCGATGGTGCTCGAGGCAACCGACCGCACCAGGGCGGAGCGTGTGCCGTTGGTGGTCGAGGCAAGCGCAAGCACCAGGGCCCAGCGTGTGCCGATGGTGGTCGAGGCTGCCGATGGTGGTCGAGGCAACCTGCCGCACCAGGGCCCAACGTGTGCCGATGGTGCTCGAGGCAACCGACCGCACCAGGGCCGAGCGTGTGCCGATGGTGCTCGAGGCAAGCTGCCGCACCAGGGCCCAGCGTGTGCCGATGGTGGTCGAGGCAACCGTCCGCACCAGGGCCCAGCGTGTGCCGATGGT
>NW_028323044.1:10824350-10826850 GCF_047325235.1 Durio zibethinus | reverse complement strand
CACCAAGGCCGAGCGTGTGCCGATGGTGGTCGAGGCAAGCGCCCGCACCAGGGCGCAGCGTGTGCCGATGGTGGTCGAGGCAAGCGCCCTCACCAAGGCCGAGCGTGTGCCGATGGTGGTCGAGGCAACCGGCCGCACCAAGGGCCGGCGTGTGCCGATGGTGTTCGAGGCAACCGCCCGCACCAGGGCCCAGCGTGTGCCGATGGTGGTCGAGCCAGGAGCCCGCACCAAGGGCCGGCTTGTGTCGATGGTGTTCGGGGCAACCGCCCGTACCAGGGCCCAGCGTGTGCCGATGGTGCTGGGGGCAAGCGCCCGCACCAGGGCCCAGCGTGTGCCGATGGTGCTGGGGGCAAGCGCCCGCCCCAGGGCCCAGCGTGTGCCGATGGTTATCGGGGCAATCGGCCGCACCAGGGCCCAGGGTCTGCCGATGGTGCTCGAGGCAACCGCCCGCACCAAGGCTCAGCATGTGCCGATTGTGATCGAGGCAACAACCCACACCAGGGCCCAGCTTGTGCCGATGGCGGTCGAGGCAAGTGCCCGTACCGAAGGGCAGCCTATGCCGATGATGGTCGATGCATGTGCCATCACCATGCGTCATCATGTGCCATTGATGGTCGAGGCCTTGGCCGAAGTTCGATTTTGAGCCACGGTGCCCATGCTTGGCTCCAGCATGTGCTGGTGCCGCATTTTTTTCACTCGGGACAGCATCGCCGGAGCATCGCCGGAGTACCGCCGGAGAACCTGACCGGCGGTATTGGGGTTCCGGCGATTGGGAGGGGGGCCGGGGGGGTGTGCGCACATGATGTGCGATGGGTGCTGGTACTTGGCCTTGTGTTGGCCCCCTATCCCTCATCAAACCTCTGAGAATTCACACCCCCTTAAAGAGCATTTGAGATTTTACAGGTTTGCTACCAGTAGCCGTTAAAGTGTCTGAAATGGGGACACTTTTTTCAAACGGTCACAAAATCTTCTCTACTTCGAGTTTTTAGCTGAATTTTTTTGTGCATGCCAACAAAAATAGAAGGATCATGCCTACAAAATTTGGGGCCAAAAATCCTTATAAAAAAATTTTAAAAAATCCCGAACCGCAAAAAGTTTCGAAAATCGTGAAAAATAGAAAACGAGTCATCTTCCAACGAAACTTCACGTGAAGGCTTAGGGGACCATTGTATGAATTTACAAGCCATAAAAATGGCATTGGCACGGCAGAAATTTGAAGATGTGCCTAAACCCACCAGGGCCCAGCGTGTGCCGATGGTGCTCGAGGCAACCGCCCGCACCAGGGCCCAGCGTGTGCCGATGGTGCTCGAGGCAAGCGCCCGCACCAGGGCCCAGCGTGTGCCGATGGTGGTCGAGGCAACCGCCCGCACCAGGGCCGATAGTGTGCCGATGGTGCTCGAGGCAACCTGTCGCACCAGGGCCCAGCGTGTGCCGATGGTGATCGAGGCAACCTGCCGCACCAGGGCCCAGCGTGTGCCGATGGTGGTCGAGGCAAGTTCCCGCACCAGCGCCCAGCGTGTGCCGATGGCGCTCGAGGCAACCGACCGCACCAGGGCCCAGCGTGTGCCGATGGTGCTCGAGGCAACCTGCCGCACCAGGGCCCAGCGTCTGCCGATGGTGCTCGAGGCAACCTGCCGCACCAGGGCCCAGCGTCTGCCGATGGTGCTCGAGGCAAGCGCCCGCACCAGGGCCCAGCGTGTGCCGATGGTGCTCGAGGCAACCTGCCGCACCAGGGCCCAGCGTGTGCCGATGGTGATCGAGGCAACCGACCGCACCAGGGCCCAGCGTGTGCCGATGGTGCTCGAGGCAACCTGCCGCACCAGGGCCCAGCGTGTGCCGATGGTCGTCGGGGGAACCTGCCGCACCAGGGCCCAGCGTGTGCCGATGGTGGTCGAGGCAAGCGCCCGCACCAGGGCCCAGCGTGTGCCGATGGTGCTCGAGGCAACCGACCGCACCAGGGCCCAGCGTGTGCCGATGGTGCTCGAGGCAACCTGCCGCACCAGGGCCCAGCGTGTGCCGATGGTGGTCGAGGCAAGCGCCCGCACCAGGGCCCAGCGTGTGCCGATGGTGGTCGAGGCAAGCGCCCGCACCAGGGCCCAGCGTGTGCCGATGGTGCTCGAGGCAACCTGCCGCACCAGGGCCCAGCGTGTGCCGATGGTGGTCGAGGCAAGCGCCCGCACCAGGGCCCAGCGTGTGCCGATGGTGGTCGAGGCAACCGCCCGCACCAGGGCCCAGCGTGTGCCGATGGTGGTCGAGGCAACCTGCCGCACCAGGGCGGAGCGTGTGCCGATGGTGGTCGAGGCAAGCGCCCGCACCAGGGCCCAGCGTGTGCCGATGGTGGTCGAGGCAACCTGCCGCAGCAGGGCCCAGCGTGTGCCGATGGTGCTCGAGGCAACCGACCGCACTAGGGCCGAGCGTGTGCCGATGGTGCTCGAGGCAAGCTGCCGCACCAGGGCCCAGCGTGTGCCGATGGTGGTCGAGGCAACCGCCCGCACCAGGG
>NW_028323044.1:10811850-10814350 GCF_047325235.1 Durio zibethinus | reverse complement strand
GCACCAAGGGCCGGCTTGTGCCGATGGTGTTCGAGGCAACCGCCCGCACCAGGGCCCAGCGTGTGCCGATGGTGGTCGAGGCAACCGCCAGCACCAGGGCCCAGCGTGTGCCGATGGTGGTCGAGGCAACCGCCCGCACCAGGGCCCAGCGTGTGCCGATGGTGGTCGAGGCAAGCGCCCGCACCAGGGCCCAGCGTGTGCCGATGGTGGTCGAGGCAACGCCCGCACCAGGGCCCAGCGTGTGCCGATGGTGGTCGAGGCAAGCGCCCTCACCAAGGCCGAGCGTGTGCCGATGGTGGTCGAGGCAACCGGCCGCACCAAGGGCCGGCGTGTGCCGATGGTGTTCGAGGCAACCGCCCGCACCAGGGCCCAGCGTGTGCCGATGGTGGTCGAGCCAGGAGCCCGCACCAAGGGCCGGCTTGTGTCGATGGTGTTCGGGGCAACCGCCCGTACCAGGGCCCAGCGTGTGCCGATGGTGCTGGGGGCAAGCGCCCGCACCAGGGCCCAGCGTGTGCCGATGGTGCTGGGGGCAAGCGCCCGCCCCAGGGCCCAGCGTGTGCCGATGGTTATCGGGGCAATCGGCCGCACCAGGGCCCAGGGTCTGCCGATGGTGCTCGAGGCAACCGCCCGCACCAAGGCTCAGCATGTGCCGATTGTGATCGAGGCAACAACCCACACCAGGGCCCAGCTTGTGCCGATGGTGGTCGAGGCAAGTGCCCGTACCGAAGGGCAGCCTATGCCGATGATGGTCGATGCATGTGCCATCACCATGCGTCATCATGTGCCATTGATGGTCGAGGCCTTGGCCGAAGTTCGATTTTGAGCCACGGTGCCCATGCTTGGCTCCAGCATGTGCTGGTGCCGCATTTTTTTCACTCGGGACAGCATCGCCGGAGCATCGCCGGAGCATCGCCGGAGTACCGCCGGAGAACCTGACCGGCGGCATTGGGGTTCCGGCGATTGGGAGGGGGGCCGGGGGGGTGTGCGCACATGATGTGCGATGGGTGCTGGTACTTGGCCTTGTGTTGGCCCCCTATCCCTCATCAAACCTCTGAGAATTCACACCCCCTTAAAGAGCATTTGAGATTTTACAGGTTTGCTACCAGTAGCCGTTAAAGTGTCTGAAATGGGGACACTTTTTTCAAACGGTCACAAAATCTTCTCTACTTCGAGTTTTTAGCTGAATTTTTTTGTGCATGCCAACAAAAATAGAAGGATCATGGCTACAAAATTTGGGGCCAAAAATCGTTATAAAAAAATTTTAAAAAATCCCGAACCGCAAAAAGTTTCGAAAATCGTGAAAAATAGAAAATGAGTCATCTTCCAACGAAACTTCACGTGAAGGCTTAGGGGACCATTGTATGAATTTACAAGCCATAAAAATGGCATTGGCACGGCAGAAATTTGAAGATGTGCCTAAACCCACCAGGGCCCAGCGTGTGCCGATGGTGCTCGAGGCAACCGCCCGCACCAGGGCCCAGCGTGTGCCGATGGTGCTCGAGGCAAGCGCCCGCACCAGGGCCCAGCGTGTGCCGATGGTGGTCGAGGCAACCGCCCGCACCAGGGCCGATAGTGTGCCGATGGTGCTCGAGGCAACCTGTCGCACCAGGGCCCAGCGTGTGCCGATGGTGATCGAGGCAACCTGCCGCACCAGGGCCCAGCGTGTGCCGATGGTGGTCGAGGCAAGTTCCCGCACCAGCGCCCAGCGTGTGCCGATGGCGCTCGAGGCAACCGACCGCACCAGGGCCCAGCGTGTGCCGATGGTGCTCGAGGCAACCTGCCGCACCAGGGCCCAGCGTCTGCCGATGGTGCTCGAGGCAACCTGCCGCACCAGGGCCCAGCGTCTGCCGATGGTGCTCGAGGCAAGCGCCCGCACCAGGGCCCAGCGTGTGCCGATGGTGGTCGAGGCAAGCGCCCGCACCAGGGCCCAGCGTGTGCCGATGGTGGTCGAGGCAACCGCCCGCACCAGGGCCCAGCGTGTGCCGATGGTGCTCGAGCAAACCTGCCGCACCAGGGCCCAGCGTGTGCCGATGGTGCTCGAGGCTGCCGATGGTGGTCGAGGCAACCTGCCGCAGCAGGGCCCAGCGTGTGCCGATGGTGGTCGAGGCAAGCGCCCGCACCAGGGCCCAGCGTGTGCCGATGGTGCTCGAGCAAACCTGCCGCACCAGGGCCCAGCGTGTGCCGATGGTGCTCGAGGCAACCGACCGCACCAGGGCCGAGCGTGTGCCGATGGTGGTCGAGGCAAGCGCCCGCACCAGGGCCCAGCGTGTGCCGATGGTGGTCGAGGCAACCTGCCGCACCAGGGCCCAGCGTGTGCCGATGGTGCTCGAGGCAACCGACCGCACCAGGGCCGAGCGTGTGCCGATGGTGCTCGAGGCAAGCGCCCGCACCAGGGCCCAGCGTGTGCCGATGGTGGTCGAGGCAACCTGCCGCACCAGCGCCCAGCGTGTGCCGATGGTGCTCGAGGCAACCTGCCGCACCAGGGCCCAGCGTGTGCCGA
>NW_028323044.1:10799350-10801850 GCF_047325235.1 Durio zibethinus | reverse complement strand
AGGGTGCGCAGGTGCCGATGGTGGTCGAGGCATGTGCCCGCAACAAGGGCCAACGTGAGCCGATGGTGGTCGAGGCAACCGCCCGCACCAGCTCGAGGCATGTGCCCACACCAAGGCCCGGCATGTATCGATGGTGTTCGACGTAGGGGCAATCTTCTGCTGATGGTGGTCGAGGCAAGAGCCCGCACCAAGGGCCAGCGTGTGCCCATGGTGCTCGAGGCAACCGTCCGCACCAGGGCCCAGCGTGTGCCGATGGTGGTCGAGGCAACCGCCCGCACCAGGGCCCAGCGTGTGCCGATGGTGCTCGAGGCAACCGCCCGCACCAAGGGCCGGCTTGTGCCGATGGTGTTCGAGGCAACCGCCCGCACCAGGGCCCAGCGTGTGCCGATGGTGGTCGAGGCAACCGCCAGCACCAGGGCCCAGCGTGTGCCGATGGTGGTCGAGGCAACCGCCCGCACCAGGGCCCAGCGTGTGCCGATGGTGGTCGAGGCAACCGCCCGCACCAGGGCCCAGCGTGTGCCGATGGTGGTCGAGGCAAGCGCCCTCACCAAGGCCGAGCGTGTGCCGATGGTGGTCGAGGCAACCGCCCGCACCAGGGCCCAGCGTGTGCCGATGGTGGTCGAGGCAACCGCCCGCACCAGGGCCCAGCGTGTGCCGATGGTGGTCGAGGCAAGCGCCCGCACCAAGGCCGAGCGTGTGCCGATGGTGGTCGAGGCAAGCGCCCGCACCAGGGCGCAGCGTGTGCCGATGGTGGTCGAGGCAAGCGCCCTCACCAAGGCCGAGCGTGTGCCGATGGTGGTCGAGGCAACCGGCCGCACCAAGGGCCGGCGTGTGCCGATGGTGTTCGAGGCAACCGCCCGCACCAGGGCCCAGCGTGTGCCGATGGTGGTCGAGCCAGGAGCCCGCACCAAGGGCCGGCTTGTGTCGATGGTGTTCGGGGCAACCGCCCGTACCAGGGCCCAGCGTGTGCCGATGGTGCTGGGGGCAAGCGCCCGCACCAGGGCCCAGCGTGTGCCGATGGTGCTGGGGGCAAGCGCCCGCCCCAGGGCCCAGCGTGTGCCGATGGTTATCGGGGCAATCGGCCGCACCAGGGCCCAGGGTCTGCCGATGGTGCTCGAGGCAACCGCCCGCACCAAGGCTCAGCATGTGCCGATTGTGATCAAGGCAACAACCCACACCAGGGCCCAGCTTGTGCCGATGGCGGTCGAGGCAAGTGCCCGTACCGAAGGGCAGCCTATGCCGATGATGGTCGATGCATGTGCCATCACCATGCGTCATCATGTGCCATTGATGGTCGAGGCCTTGGCCGAAGTTCGATTTTGAGCCACGGTGCCCATGCTTGGCTCCAGCATGTGCTGGTGCCGCATTTTTTTCACTCGGGACAGCATCGCCGGAGCATCGCCGGAGCATCGCCGGAGTACCGCCGGAGAACCTGACCGGCGGCATTGGGGTTCCGGCGATTGGGAGGGGGGCCGGGGGGGTGTGCGCACATGATGTGCGATGGGTGCTGGTACTTGGCCTTGTGTTGGCCCCCTATCCCTCATCAAACCTCTGAGAATTCACACCCCCTTAAAGAGCATTTGAGATTTTACAGGTTTGCTACCAGTAGCCGTTAAAGTGTCTGAAATGGGGACACTTTTTTCAAACGGTCACAAAATCTTCTCTACTTCGAGTTTTTAGCTGAATTTTTTTGTGCATGCCAACAAAAATAGAAGGATCATGCCTACAAAATTTGGGGCCAAAAATCCTTATAAAAAAATTTTAAAAAATCCTGAACCGCAAAAAGTTTCGAAAATCGTGAAAAATAGAAAACGAGTCATCTTCCAACGAAACTTCACGTGAAGGCTTAGGGGACCATTGTATGAATTTACAAGCCATAAAAATGGCATTGGCACGGCAGAAATTTGAAGATGTGCCTAAACCCACCAGGGCCCAGCGTGTGCCGATGGTGCTCGAGGCAACCGCCCGCACCAGGGCCCAGCGTGTGCCGATGGTGCTCGAGGCAAGCGCCCGCACCAGGGCCCAGCGTGTGCCGATGGTGGTCGAGGCAACCGCCCGCACCAGGGCCGATAGTGTGCCGATGGTGCTCGAGGCAACCTGTCGCACCAGGGCCCAGCGTGTGCCGATGGTGATCGAGGCAACCTGCCGCACCAGGGCCCAGCGTGTGCCGATGGTGGTCGAGGCAAGTTCCCGCACCAGCGCCCAGCGTGTGCCGATGGCGCTCGAGGTAACCGACCGCACCAGGGCCCAGCGTGTGCCGATGGTGCTCGAGGCAACCTGCCGCACCAGGGCCCAGCGTCTGCCGATGGTGCTCGAGGCAACCTGCCGCACCAGGGCCCAGCGTCTGCCGATGGTGCTCGAGGCAAGCGCCCGCACCAGGGCCCAGCGTGTGCCGATGGTGGTCGAGGCAAGCGCCCGCACCAGGGCCCAGCGTGTGCCGATGGTGGTCGAGGCAACCGCCCGCACCAGGGCCCAGCGTGTGCCGATGGTGCTCGAGCAA
>NW_028323044.1:10784350-10789350 GCF_047325235.1 Durio zibethinus | reverse complement strand
ACCGCAGCTTCTGCTCGCACCACCCCAGGGAGCCGTTGCCCGATTCAGGGACTTGGTCTGGGGTCTAGGGCAGCATCCGCCGCGTGCACGGGCTGGAGCTCGGCTCCCTTTTTTTGCATGCAAGCCAACCGATCGAGGCCATGGGCGCCTGCCGGTCACCGGAGCAACCAGTCGCCGGACAAAAATCGCCGGAAGGCATGCACGCCCTGTATTTCGTTCGAGGGACGTTGGCCGGGGTGCACGCAATGGGAGGCCCATCGCGCACACCTACTCCCCCCGTGGGGGGGGGAGAGGGGGTGCCGGACCACCACCCCCTAAAGAGCATTAGAGATTTTACAGATATGCTACCAGTAGACGTTAAAATGTCTGAAACGGGGACACTTTTTCCAAACAAACAAATCCCACACCGAGGGTGCGCAGGTGCCGATGGTGGTCGAGGCATGTGCCCGCAACAAGGGCCAACGTGAGCCGATGGTGGTCGAGGCAACCGCCCGCACCAGCTCGAGGCATGTGCCCACACCAAGGCCCGGCATGTATCGATGGTGTTCGACGTAGGGGCAATCTTCTGCTGATGGTGGTCGAGGCAAGAGCCCGCACCAAGGGCCAGCGTGTGCCCATGGTGCTCGAGGCAACCGTCCGCACCAGGGCCCAGCGTGTGCCGATGGTGGTCGAGGCAACCGCCCGCACCAGGGCCCAGCGTGTGCCGATGGTGCTCGAGGCAACCGCCCGCACCAAGGGCCGGCTTGTGCCGATGGTGTTCGAGGCAACCGCCCGCACCAGGGCCCAGCGTGTGCCGATGGTGGTCGAGGCAACCGCCAGCACCAGGGCCCAGCGTGTGCCGATGGTGGTCGAGGTAACCGCCCGCACCAGGGCCCAGCGTGTGCCGATGGTGGTCGAGGCAACCGCCCGCACCAGGGCCCAGCGTGTGCCGATGGTGGTCGAGGCAAGCGCCCGCACCAGGGCCCAGCGTGTGCCGATGGTGGTCGAGGCAAGCGCCCTCACCAAGGCCGAGCGTGTGCCAATGGTGGTCGAGGCAACCGCCCGCACCAGGGCCCAGCGTGTGCCGATGGTGGTCGAGGCAACCGCCCGCACCAGGGCCCAGCGTGTGCCGATGGTGGTCGAGGCAAGCGCCCGCACCAAGGCCGAGCGTGTGCCGATGGTGGTCGAGGCAAGCGCCCGCACCAGGGCGCAGCGTGTGCCGATGGTGGTCGAGGCAACCGGCCGCACCAAGGGCCGGCGTGTGCCGATGGTGGTCGAGGCAACCGCCCGCACCAGGGCCCAGCGTGTGCCGATGGTGGTCGAGCCAGGAGCCCGCACCAAGGGCCGGCTTGTGTCGATGGTGTTCGGGGCAACCGCCCGTACCAGGGCCCAGCGTGTGCCGATGGTGCTGGGGGCAAGCGCCCGCACCAGGGCCCAGCGTGTGCCGATGGTGCTGGGGGCAAGCGCCCGCCCCAGGGCCCAGCGTGTGCCGATGGTTATCGGGGCAATCGGCCGCACCAGGGCCCAGGGTCTGCCGATGGTGCTCGAGGCAACCGCCCGCACCAAGGCTCAGCATGTGCCGATTGTGATCGAGGCAACAACCCACACCAGGGCCCAGCTTGTGCCGATGGCGGTCGAGGCAAGTGCCCGTACCGAAGGGCAGCCTATGCCGATGATGGTCGATGCATGTGCCATCACCATGCGTCATCATGTGCCATTGATGGTCGAGGCCTTGGCCGAAGTTCGATTTTGAGCCACGGTGCCCATGCTTGGCTCCAGCATGTGCTGGTGCCGCATTTTTTTCACTCGGGACAGCATCGCCGGAGCATCGCCGGAGCATCGCCGGAGTACCGCCGGAGAACCTGACCGGCTGCATTGGGGTTCCGGCGATTGGGAGGGGGGCCGGGGGGGTGTGCGCACATGATGTGCGATGGGTGCTGGTACTTGGCCTTGTGTTGGCCCCCTATCCCTCATCAAACCTCTGAGAATTCACACCCCCTTAAAGAGCATTTGAGATTTTACAGGTTTGCTACCAGTAGCCGTTAAAGTGTCTGAAATGGGGACACTTTTTTCAAACGGTCACAAAATCTTCTCTACTCCGAGTTTTTAGCTGAATTTTTTTGTGCATGCCAACAAAAATAGAAGGATCATGCCTACAAAATTTGGGGCGAAAAATCCTTATAAAAAAATTTTAAAAAATCCCGAACCGCAAAAAGTTTCGAAAATCGTGAAAAATAGAAAACGAGTCATCTTCCAACGAAACTTCACGTGAAGGCTTAGGGGACCATTGTATGAATTTACAAGCCATAAAAATGGCATTGGCACGGCAGAAATTTGAAGATGTGCCTAAACCCACCAGGGCCCAGCGTGTGCCGATGGTGCTCGAGGCAACCGCCCGCACCAGGGCCCAGCGTGTGCCGATGGTGCTCGAGGCAAGCGCCCGCACCAGGGCCCAGCGTGTGCCGATGGTGGTCGAGGCAACCGCCCGCACCAGGGCCGATAGTGTGCCGATGGTGCTCGAGGCAACCTGTCGCACCAGGGCCCAGCGTGTGCCGATGGTGATCGAGGCAACCTGCCGCACCAGGGCCCAGCGTGTGCCGATGGTGGTCGAGGCAAGTTCCCGCACCAGCGCCCAGCGTGTGCCGATGGCGCTCGAGGCAACCGACCGCACCAGGGCCCAGCGTGTGCCGATGGTGCTCGAGGCAACCTGCCGCACCAGGGCCCAGCGTCTGCCGATGGTGCTCGAGGCAACCTGCCGCACCAGGGCCCAGCCTCTGCCGATGGTGCTCGAGGCAAGCGCCCGCACCAGGGCCCAGCGTGTGCCGATGGTGGTCGAGGCAAGCGCCCGCACCAGGGCCCAGCGTGTGCCGATGGTGCTCGAGCAAACCTGCCGCACCAGGGCCCAGCGTGTGCCGATGGTGCTCGAGGCAACCGACCGCACCAGGGCCGAGCGTGTGCCGATGGTGGTCGAGGCAAGCGCCCGCACCAGGGCCCAGCGTGTGCCGATGGTGGTCGAGGCAACCTGCCGCACCAGGGCCCAGCGTGTGCCGATGGTGCTCGAGGCAACCGACCGCACCAGGGCCGAGCGTGTGCCGATGGTGCTCGAGGCAAGCGCCCGCACCAGGGCCCAGCGTGTGCCGATGGTGGTCGAGGCAACCTGCCGCACCAGCGCCCAGCGTGTGCCGATGGTGCTCGAGGCAACCTGCCGCACCAGGGCCCAGCGTGTGCCGATGGTGGTCGAGGCAAGCGCCCGCACCAGGGCCCAGCGTGTGCCGATGGTGGTCGAGGCAACCGCCCGCACCAGGGCCCAGCGTGTGCCGATGGTGGTCGAGGCAACCTGCCGCACCAGGGCGGAGCGTGTGCCGATGGTGGTCGAGGCAAGCGCCCGCACCAGGGCCCAGCGTGTGCCGATGGTGCTCGAGGCTGCCGATGGTGGTCGAGGCAACCTGCCGCAGCAGGGCCCAGCGTGTGCCGATGGTGCTCGAGGCAACCGACCGCACCAGGGCCGAGCGTGTGCCGATGGTGCTCGAGGCAAGCTGCCGCACCAGGGCCCAGCGTGTGCCGATGGTGGTCGAGGCAACCGCCCGCACCAGGGCCCAGCGTGTGCCGATGGTGATCGAGGCAACCGACCGCACCAGGGCCCAGCGTGTGCCGATGGTGCTCGAGGCAACCTGCCGCACCAGGGCCCAGCGTGTGCCGATGGTCGTCGAGGGAACCTGCCGCACCAGGGCCCAGCGTGTGCCGATGGTGGTCGAGGCAAGCGCCCGCACCAGGGCCCAGCGTGTGCCGATGGTGCTCGAGGCAACCTGCCGCACCAGGGCCCAGCGTGTGCCGATGGTGGTCGAGGCAAGCGCCCGCACCAGGGCCCAGCGTGTGCCGATGGTGGTCGAGGCAAGCGCCCGCACCAGGGCCCAGCGTGTGCCGATGGTGCTCGAGGCAACCGACCGCACCAGGGCCCAGCGTGTGCCGATGGTGGTCGAGGCAAGCGGCCGCACCAGGGCCCAGCGTGTGCCGATGGTGGTCGAGGCAAGCGCCCGCACAAGGGCCCAGCGTGTGCCGATGGTGGTCGAGGCAAGCGCCCGCACCAGGGCCCAACGTGTGCCGATGGTGCTGGGGGCAACCGCCCGCACCAGGGCCCAGCGTGTGCCGATGGTGATCGAGGCAACCGCCCGCCCCAGGGCCCAGCGTGTGCCGATGGTGGTCGAGGCAAGCGCCCGCACCAGTGCCCAGCGTGTGCCGCTGGTGATCGAGGCAAGCGCCCGCACCACGGCCCAGCTTGTGCCGATGGCGGTCGAGGCAAGTGCCCGTACGGAAGGGCAGCCTATGCCGATGATGGTCGATGCATGTGCCATCACCATGCGTCATCATGTGCCATTGATGGTCGAGGCCTTGGCCGAAGTTCGATTTTGAGCCACGGTGCCCATGCTTGGCTCCAGCATGTGCTGGTGCCGCATTTTTTTCACTCGGGACAGCATCGCCGGAGCATCGCCGGAGTACCGCCGGAGAACCTGACCGGCGGCATTGGGGTTCCGGCGATTGGGAGGGGGGTCGGGGGGGTGTGCGCACATGACGTGCGATGGGTGCTGGTGCTTGGCCCTTGTGTTGGCCCCCTATCCCTCATCAAACCTCTGAGAACTCACACCCCCTTAAAGAGCGTTTGAGATTTTACAGGTTTGCTGCCAGTAGCCGTTGAAGTGTCTGAAACGGGGACACTTTTTTCAAACGGTCGCGAAATCTTCTCCGGTTCGAGTTTTTAGCTGAATTTTTTTGTGCATGCCAACAAAAATAGAAGGATCACGTCCACAAAATTTGGGGCCAAAACTCCTTCTAAAAAAATTCTAAAAAATCACGAACCGCAAAAAGTTTCGAAAATCGTGAAAAATAGAAAACGAGTCATCTTGCAACGAAACTTCACGTGAAGGCTTAGGGGACCATTGTATGAATTTACAAGCCATAAAAATGGCATTGGCACGGCAGAAATTTGAAGATGTGCCTAAACCCACCTAGCACCCGATCGATCC
>NW_028323044.1:10771850-10776850 GCF_047325235.1 Durio zibethinus | reverse complement strand
GGGTCTCGGGCAGCATCGGCTGCGTGCACGGCCTCGTCGAGGCCAAGGCATTTTTGTGGCCGATGAGAAGGGACCGCGAGACCGTCAAATACCGAGAGACTTGGCCGGGCCAAGCCCGCAACCGCAGCTTCTGCTCGCACCACCCCAGGGAGCCGTTGCCCGATTCAGGGACTTGGTCTGGGGTCTAGGGCAGCATCCGCCGCGTGCACGGGCTGGAGCTCGGCTCCCTTTTTTTGCATGCAAGCCAACCGATCGAGGCCATGGGCGCCTGCCGGTCACCGGAGCAACCAGTCGCCGGACAAAAATCGCCGGAAGGCATGCACGCCCTGTATTTCGTTCGAGGGACGTTGGCCGGGGTGCACGCAATGGGAGGCCCATCGCGCACACCTACTCCCCCCGTGGGGGGGGGAGAGGGGGTGCCGGACCACCACCCCCTAAAGAGCATTAGAGATTTTACAGATATGCTACCAGTAGACGTTAAAATGTCTGAAACGGGGACACTTTTTCCAAACAAACAAATCCCACACCGAGGGTGCGCAGGTGCCGATGGTGGTCGAGGCATGTGCCCGCAACAAGGGCCAACGTGAGCCGATGGTGGTCGAGGCAACCGCCCGCACCAGCTCGAGGCATGTGCCCACACCAAGGCCCGGCATGTATCGATGGTGTTCGACGTAGGGGCAATCTTCTGCTGATGGTGGTCGAGGCAAGAGCCCGCACCAAGGGCCAGCGTGTGCCCATGGTGCTCGAGGCAACCGTCCGCACCAGGGCCCAGCGTGTGCCGATGGTGGTCGAGGCAACCGCCCGCACCAGGGCCCAGCGTGTGCCGATGGTGCTCGAGGCAACCGCCCGCACCAAGGGCCGGCTTGTGCCGATGGTGTTCGAGGCAACCGCCCGCACCAGGGCCCAGCGTGTGCCGATGGTGGTCGAGGCAACCGCCAGCACCAGGGCCCAGCGTGTGCCGATGGTGGTCGAGGTAACCGCCCGCACCAGGGCCCAGCGTGTGCCGATGGTGGTCGAGGCAACCGCCCGCACCAGGGCCCAGCGTGTGCCGATGGTGGTCGAGGCAAGCGCCCGCACCAGGGCCCAGCGTGTGCCGATGGTGGTCGAGGCAAGCGCCCTCACCAAGGCCGAGCGTGTGCCAATGGTGGTCGAGGCAACCGCCCGCACCAGGGCCCAGCGTGTGCCGATGGTGGTCGAGGCAACCGCCCGCACCAGGGCCCAGCGTGTGCCGATGGTGGTCGAGGCAAGCGCCCGCACCAAGGCCGAGCGTGTGCCGATGGTGGTCGAGGCAAGCGCCCGCACCAGGGCGCAGCGTGTGCCGATGGTGGTCGAGGCAACCGGCCGCACCAAGGGCCGGCGTGTGCCGATGGTGGTCGAGGCAACCGCCCGCACCAGGGCCCAGCGTGTGCCGATGGTGGTCGAGCCAGGAGCCCGCACCAAGGGCCGGCTTGTGTCGATGGTGTTCGGGGCAACCGCCCGTACCAGGGCCCAGCGTGTGCCGATGGTGCTGGGGGCAAGCGCCCGCACCAGGGCCCAGCGTGTGCCGATGGTGCTGGGGGCAAGCGCCCGCCCCAGGGCCCAGCGTGTGCCGATGGTTATCGGGGCAATCGGCCGCACCAGGGCCCAGGGTCTGCCGATGGTGCTCGAGGCAACCGCCCGCACCAAGGCTCAGCATGTGCCGATTGTGATCGAGGCAACAACCCACACCAGGGCCCAGCTTGTGCCGATGGCGGTCGAGGCAAGTGCCCGTACCGAAGGGCAGCCTATGCCGATGATGGTCGATGCATGTGCCATCACCATGCGTCATCATGTGCCATTGATGGTCGAGGCCTTGGCCGAAGTTCGATTTTGAGCCACGGTGCCCATGCTTGGCTCCAGCATGTGCTGGTGCCGCATTTTTTTCACTCGGGACAGCATCGCCGGAGCATCGCCGGAGCATCGCCGGAGTACCGCCGGAGAACCTGACCGGCTGCATTGGGGTTCCGGCGATTGGGAGGGGGGCCGGGGGGGTGTGCGCACATGATGTGCGATGGGTGCTGGTACTTGGCCTTGTGTTGGCCCCCTATCCCTCATCAAACCTCTGAGAATTCACACCCCCTTAAAGAGCATTTGAGATTTTACAGGTTTGCTACCAGTAGCCGTTAAAGTGTCTGAAATGGGGACACTTTTTTCAAACGGTCACAAAATCTTCTCTACTCCGAGTTTTTAGCTGAATTTTTTTGTGCATGCCAACAAAAATAGAAGGATCATGCCTACAAAATTTGGGGCGAAAAATCCTTATAAAAAAATTTTAAAAAATCCCGAACCGCAAAAAGTTTCGAAAATCGTGAAAAATAGAAAACGAGTCATCTTCCAACGAAACTTCACGTGAAGGCTTAGGGGACCATTGTATGAATTTACAAGCCATAAAAATGGCATTGGCACGGCAGAAATTTGAAGATGTGCCTAAACCCACCAGGGCCCAGCGTGTGCCGATGGTGCTCGAGGCAACCGCCCGCACCAGGGCCCAGCGTGTGCCGATGGTGCTCGAGGCAAGCGCCCGCACCAGGGCCCAGCGTGTGCCGATGGTGGTCGAGGCAACCGCCCGCACCAGGGCCGATAGTGTGCCGATGGTGCTCGAGGCAACCTGTCGCACCAGGGCCCAGCGTGTGCCGATGGTGATCGAGGCAACCTGCCGCACCAGGGCCCAGCGTGTGCCGATGGTGGTCGAGGCAAGTTCCCGCACCAGCGCCCAGCGTGTGCCGATGGCGCTCGAGGCAACCGACCGCACCAGGGCCCAGCGTGTGCCGATGGTGCTCGAGGCAACCTGCCGCACCAGGGCCCAGCGTCTGCCGATGGTGCTCGAGGCAACCTGCCGCACCAGGGCCCAGCCTCTGCCGATGGTGCTCGAGGCAAGCGCCCGCACCAGGGCCCAGCGTGTGCCGATGGTGGTCGAGGCAAGCGCCCGCACCAGGGCCCAGCGTGTGCCGATGGTGCTCGAGCAAACCTGCCGCACCAGGGCCCAGCGTGTGCCGATGGTGCTCGAGGCAACCGACCGCACCAGGGCCGAGCGTGTGCCGATGGTGGTCGAGGCAAGCGCCCGCACCAGGGCCCAGCGTGTGCCGATGGTGGTCGAGGCAACCTGCCGCACCAGGGCCCAGCGTGTGCCGATGGTGCTCGAGGCAACCGACCGCACCAGGGCCGAGCGTGTGCCGATGGTGCTCGAGGCAAGCGCCCGCACCAGGGCCCAGCGTGTGCCGATGGTGGTCGAGGCAACCTGCCGCACCAGCGCCCAGCGTGTGCCGATGGTGCTCGAGGCAACCTGCCGCACCAGGGCCCAGCGTGTGCCGATGGTGGTCGAGGCAAGCGCCCGCACCAGGGCCCAGCGTGTGCCGATGGTGGTCGAGGCAACCGCCCGCACCAGGGCCCAGCGTGTGCCGATGGTGGTCGAGGCAACCTGCCGCACCAGGGCGGAGCGTGTGCCGATGGTGGTCGAGGCAAGCGCCCGCACCAGGGCCCAGCGTGTGCCGATGGTGCTCGAGGCTGCCGATGGTGGTCGAGGCAACCTGCCGCAGCAGGGCCCAGCGTGTGCCGATGGTGCTCGAGGCAACCGACCGCACCAGGGCCGAGCGTGTGCCGATGGTGCTCGAGGCAAGCTGCCGCACCAGGGCCCAGCGTGTGCCGATGGTGGTCGAGGCAACCGCCCGCACCAGGGCCCAGCGTGTGCCGATGGTGATCGAGGCAACCGACCGCACCAGGGCCCAGCGTGTGCCGATGGTGCTCGAGGCAACCTGCCGCACCAGGGCCCAGCGTGTGCCGATGGTCGTCGAGGGAACCTGCCGCACCAGGGCCCAGCGTGTGCCGATGGTGGTCGAGGCAAGCGCCCGCACCAGGGCCCAGCGTGTGCCGATGGTGCTCGAGGCAACCTGCCGCACCAGGGCCCAGCGTGTGCCGATGGTGGTCGAGGCAAGCGCCCGCACCAGGGCCCAGCGTGTGCCGATGGTGGTCGAGGCAAGCGCCCGCACCAGGGCCCAGCGTGTGCCGATGGTGCTCGAGGCAACCGACCGCACCAGGGCCCAGCGTGTGCCGATGGTGGTCGAGGCAAGCGGCCGCACCAGGGCCCAGCGTGTGCCGATGGTGGTCGAGGCAAGCGCCCGCACAAGGGCCCAGCGTGTGCCGATGGTGGTCGAGGCAAGCGCCCGCACCAGGGCCCAACGTGTGCCGATGGTGCTGGGGGCAACCGCCCGCACCAGGGCCCAGCGTGTGCCGATGGTGATCGAGGCAACCGCCCGCCCCAGGGCCCAGCGTGTGCCGATGGTGGTCGAGGCAAGCGCCCGCACCAGTGCCCAGCGTGTGCCGCTGGTGATCGAGGCAAGCGCCCGCACCACGGCCCAGCTTGTGCCGATGGCGGTCGAGGCAAGTGCCCGTACGGAAGGGCAGCCTATGCCGATGATGGTCGATGCATGTGCCATCACCATGCGTCATCATGTGCCATTGATGGTCGAGGCCTTGGCCGAAGTTCGATTTTGAGCCACGGTGCCCATGCTTGGCTCCAGCATGTGCTGGTGCCGCATTTTTTTCACTCGGGACAGCATCGCCGGAGCATCGCCGGAGTACCGCCGGAGAACCTGACCGGCGGCATTGGGGTTCCGGCGATTGGGAGGGGGGTCGGGGGGGTGTGCGCACATGACGTGCGATGGGTGCTGGTGCTTGGCCCTTGTGTTGGCCCCCTATCCCTCATCAAACCTCTGAGAACTCACACCCCCTTAAAGAGCGTTTGAGATTTTACAGGTTTGCTGCCAGTAGCCGTTGAAGTGTCTGAAACGGGGACACTTTTTTCAAACGGTCGCGAAATCTTCTCCGGTTCGAGTTTTTAGCTGAATTTTTTTGTGCATGCCAACAAAAATAGAAGGATCACGTCCACAAAATTTGGGGCCAAAACTCCTTCTAAAAAAATTCTAAAAAATCACGAACCGCAAAAAGTTTCGAAAATCGTGAAAAATAGAAAACGAGTCATCTTG
>NW_028323044.1:10759350-10761850 GCF_047325235.1 Durio zibethinus | reverse complement strand
TAGAAAACGAGTCATCTTCCAACGAAACTTCACGTGAAGGCTTAGGGGACCATTGTATGAATTTACAAGCCATAAAAATGGCATTGGCACGGCAGAAATTTGAAGATGTGCCTAAACCCACCAGGGCCCAGCGTGTGCCGATGGTGCTCGAGGCAACCGCCCGCACCAGGGCCCAGCGTGTGCCGATGGTGCTCGAGGCAAGCGCCCGCACCAGGGCCCAGCGTGTGCCGATGGTGGTCGAGGCAACCGCCCGCACCAGGGCCGATAGTGTGCCGATGGTGCTCGAGGCAACCTGTCGCACCAGGGCCCAGCGTGTGCCGATGGTGATCGAGGCAACCTGCCGCACCAGGGCCCAGCGTGTGCCGATGGTGGTCGAGGCAAGTTCCCGCACCAGCGCCCAGCGTGTGCCGATGGCGCTCGAGGCAACCGACCGCACCAGGGCCCAGCGTGTGCCGATGGTGCTCGAGGCAACCTGCCGCACCAGGGCCCAGCGTCTGTCGATGGTGCTCGAGGCAACCTGCCGCACCAGGGCCCAGCGTCTGCCGATGGTGCTCGAGGCAAGCGCCCGCACCAGGGCCCAGCGTGTGCCGATGGTGGTCGAGGCAAGCGCCCGCACCAGGGCCCAGCGTGTGCCGATGGTGGTCGAGGCAAGCGCCCGCACCAGGGCCCAGCGTGTGCCGATGGTGGTCGAGGCAACCGCCCGCACCAGGGCCCAGCGTGTGCCGATGGTGCTCGAGCAAACCTGCCGCACCAGGGCCCAGCGTGTGCCGATGGTGCTCGAGGCAACCGACCGCACCAGGGCCGAGCGTGTGCCGATGGTGGTCGAGGCAAGCGCCCGCACCAGGGCCCAGCGTGTGCCGATGGTGGTCGAGGCAACCTGCCGCACCAGGGCCCAGCGTGTGCCGATGGTGCTCGAGGCAACCGACCGCACCAGGGCCGAGCGTGTGCCGATGGTGCTCGAGGCAAGCACCCGCACCAGGGCCCAACGTGTGCCGATGGTGGTCGAGGCAACCTGCCGCACCAGCGCCCAGCGTGTGCCGATGGTGCTCGAGGCAACCTGCCGCACCAGGGCCCAGCGTGTGCCGATGGTGGTCGAGGCAAGCGCCCGCACCAGGGCCCAGCGTGTGCCGATGGTGGTCGAGGCAACCGCCCGCACCAGGGCCCAGCGTGTGCCGATGGTGGTCGAGGCAACCTGCCGCACCAGGGCGGAGCGTGTGCCGATGGTGGTCGAGGCAAGCGCCCGCACCAGGGCCCAGCGTGTGCCGATGGTGGTCGAGGCTGCCGATGGTGGTCGAGGCAACCTGCCGCAGCAGGGCCCAGCGTGTGCCGATGGTGCTCGAGGCAACCGACCGCACCAGGGCCGAGCGTGTGCCGATGGTGCTCGAGGCAAGCTGCCGCACCAGGGCCCAGCGTGTGCCGATGGTGGTCGAGGCAACCGCCCGCACCAGGGCCCAGCGTGTGCCGATGGTGATCGAGGCAACCGACCGCACCAGGGCCCAGCGTGTGCCGATGGTGCTCGAGGCAACCTGCCGCACCAGGGCCCAGCGTGTGCCGATGGTCGTCGAGGGAACCTGCCGCACCAGGGCCCAGCGTGTGCCGATGGTGGTCGAGGCAAGCGCCCGCACCAGGGCCCAGCGTGTGCCGATGGTGCTCGAGGCAACCGACCGCACCAGGGCCCAGCGTGTGCCGATGGTGCTCGAGGCAACCTGCCGCACCAGGGCCCAGCGTGTGCCGATGGTGGTCGAGGCAAGCGCCCGCACCAGGGCCCAGCGTGTGCCGATGGTGGTCGAGGCAAGCGCCCGCACCAGGGCCCAGCGTGTGCCGATGGTGCTCGAGGCAACCGACCGCACCAGGGCCCAGCGTGTGCCGATGGTGGTCGAGGCAAGCGGCCGCACCAGGGCCCAGCGTGTGCCGATGGTGGTCGAGGCAAGCGCCCGCACAAGGGCCCAGCGTGTGCCGATGGTGGTCGAGGCAAGCGCCCGCACCAGGGCCCAACGTGTGCCGATGGTGCTGGGGGCAACCGCCCGCACCAGGGCCCAGCGTGTGCCGATGGTGATCGAGGCAACCGCCCGCCCCAGGGCCCAGCGTGTGCCGATGGTGGTCGAGGCAAGCGCCCGCACCAGTGCCCAGCGTGTGCCGATGGTGGTCGAGGCAAGCGCCCGCACCAGGGCCCAGCTTTTGCCGATGGTGATCGAGGCAACCGGCCGCTCCAGGGCCCAGCGTGTGCCGATGGTTATCGGGGCAACCGGCCGCACCAGGGCCCAGGGTCTGCCGATGGTGCTCGAGGCAACCGCCCGCACCAAGGCTCAGCATGTGCCGCTGGTGATCGAGGCAACAACCCACACCAGGGCCCAGCTTGTGCCGATGGCGGTCGAGGCAAGTGCCCGTACGGAAGGGCAGCCTATGCCGATGATGGTCGATGCATGTGCCATCACCATGCGTCATCATGTGCCATTGATGGTCGAGGCCTTGGCCGAAGTTCGATTTTGAGCCACGGTGC
>NW_028323044.1:10741850-10749350 GCF_047325235.1 Durio zibethinus | reverse complement strand
TGTGTCGATGGTGTTCGGGGCAACCGCCCGTACCAGGGCCCAGCGTGTGCCGATGGTGCTGGGGGCAAGCGCCCGCACCAGGGCCCAGCGTGTGCCGATGGTGCTGGGGGCAAGCGCCCGCCCCAGGGCCCAGCGTGTGCCGATGGTTATCGGGGCAATCGGCCGCACCAGGGCCCAGGGTCTGCCGATGGTGCTCGAGGCAACCGCCCGCACCAAGGCTCAGCATGTGCCGATTGTGATCGAGGCAACAACCCACACCAGGGCCCAGCTTGTGCCGATGGCGGTCGAGGCAAGTGCCCGTACCGAAGGGCAGCCTATGCCGATGATGGTCGATGCATGTGCCATCACCATGCGTCATCATGTGCCATTGATGGTCGAGGCCTTGGCCGAAGTTCGATTTTGAGCCACGGTGCCCATGCTTGGCTCCAGCATGTGCTGGTGCCGCATTTTTTTCACTCGGGACAGCATTGCCGGAGCATCGCCGGAGTACCGCCGGAGAACCTGACCGGCGGCATTGGGGTTCCGGCGATTGGGAGGGGGGCCGGGGGGGTGTGCGCACATGATGTGCGATGGGTGCTGGTACTTGGCCTTGTGTTGGCCCCCTATCCCTCATCAAACCTCTGAGAATTCACACCCCCTTAAAGAGCATTTGAGATTTTACAGGTTTGCTACCAGTAGCCGTTAAAGTGTCTGAAATGGGGACACTTTTTTCAAACGGTCACAAAATCTTCTCTACTTCGAGTTTTTAGCTGAATTTTTTTGTGCATGCCAACAAAAATAGAAGGATCATGCCTACAAAATTTGGGGCCAAAAATCCTTATAAAAAAATTTTAAAAAATCCCGAACCGCAAAAAGTTTCGAAAATCGTGAAAAATAGAAAACGAGTCATCTTCCAACGAAACTTCACGTGAAGGCTTAGGGGACCATTGTATGAATTTACAAGCCATAAAAATGGCATTGGCACGGCAGAAATTTGAAGATGTGCCTAAACCCACCAGGGCCCAGCGTGTGCCGATGGTGCTCGAGGCAACCGCCCGCACCAGGGCCCAGCGTGTGCCGATGGTGCTCGAGGCAAGCGCCCGCACCAGGGCCCAGCGTGTGCCGATGGTGGTCGAGGCAACCGCCCGCACCAGGGCCGATAGTGTGCCGATGGTGCTCGAGGCAACCTGTCGCACCAGGGCCCAGCGTGTGCCGATGGTGATCGAGGCAACCTGCCGCACCAGGGCCCAGCGTGTGCCGATGGTGGTCGAGGCAAGTTCCCGCACCAGCGCCCAGCGTCTGCCGATGGCGCTCGAGGCAACCGACCGCACCAGGGCCCAGCGTGTGCCGATGGTGCTCGAGGCAACCTGCCGCACCAGGGCCCAGCGTCTGCCGATGGTGCTCGAGGCAACCTGCCGCACCAGGGCCCAGCGTCTGCCGATGGTGCTCGAGGCAAGCGCCCGCACCAGGGCCCAGCGTGTGCCGATGGTGGTCGAGGCAAGCGCCCGCACCAGGGCCCAGCGTGTGCCGATGGTGGTCGAGGCAACCGCCCGCACCAGGGCCCAGCGTGTGCCGATGGTGCTCGAGCAAACCTGCCGCACCAGGGCCCAGCGTGTGCCGATGGTGCTCGAGGCAACCGACCGCACCAGGGCCGAGCGTGTGCCGATGGTGGTCGAGGCAAGCGCCCGCACCAGGGCCCAGCGTGTGCCGATGGTGGTCGAGGCAACCTGCCGCACCAGGGCCCAGCGTGTGCCGATGGTGCTCGAGGCAACCGACCGCACCAGGGCCGAGCGTGTGCCGATGGTGCTCGAGGCAAGCGCCCGCACCAGGGCCCAGCGTGTGCCGATGGTGGTCGAGGCAACCTGCCGCACCAGCGCCCAGCGTGTGCCGATGGTGCTCGAGGCAACCTGCCGCACCAGGGCCCAGCGTGTGCCGATGGTGGTCGAGGCAAGCGCCCGCACCAGGGCCCAGCGTGTGCCGATGGTGGTCGAGGCAACCTGCCGCACCAGGGCGGAGCGTGTGCCGATGGTGGTCGAGGCAAGCGCCCGTGTCACGGGCTCCGACCTTAGACTCAGAATCCGTGCGGCCTTAGGCTTGGAATCTCGTCCTTGATGCCTAAGTCAGCCTAAAACACAAGCGTGCGGGTACTAGAACAAAGGGAAGGGCTGATTACGCAAGTTAAAGAGAAACAGGACAGGAAAACAGAATTCTGGAAATGCTCTTGTATTCACTGAAACAGAAGTGTTTGATGGTGTACAAATGAGGGTGGAGCAGCCCTCTATTTATAGTTGAGGCTCCAGCTACAACTTAATGGCAAATCCCTAAAATAAAGGCTACAATCATGGGATTACATTTAATCAAGATGCTGGTTCCTGATTTTCAGGGTCAACCAAATCTGCCAGGATGCTGATGCTGATCCTGCCTGGTTCCAGAAGCTTCCCTTGCGTATCCAGCACCTCGGGCCCTTCTGGATGTGGTGCGGGCAGCCCAAATGCCAGGCCTTGGTCTCATGAGTTGGCCTGCAAGATGGGCGGGCGTTTGGAGCTCGTTTGATAGGCTTTGCGCACTGATACCCGCCAGCACGCCTGGTCTGCGGGCCTTAGCTGCTGGCTCGCCTGCTGGTCTGGCTGATGTGCCTGGCGCGCCCGCCCAGGGCGTGACATTCTCCCCCACCTGATTGCGCAACGCCCTCGTTGCGTCTTCTGCATGGTACTGCCTGATCTGGTCCCCGAACTGCCATAAGTCCTCTGCTGGTTCCCAGCTCGCCTCACTGTCTGGAAGTCCCTTCCAGCGCACCAAGTACTCATGTCTTGGTTGATAGTTCTTCCGTCTCACTTCCCGGTCAGCCATAATGCTGTGGACCTCCTTCTCATATGAGGCCCTTGCTCCCAACGGTGCACGCTTTGACTCTGCCCGTCCTGGATCTCCCTCATCCTCATGGAACGGCTTGAGCATGCTCACATGGAACACCGGGTGTACCCTCGGCTTGGGTGGCATATCCAGCTTGTAGGCAACCTTGCCTACTCTCTTGACTACTCGGAAAGGTCCCTCATACCTCCGGACTAGGCCTTTGTGCAGCCCCCTGTGGCGCACAATGGGATGCAGCTTCACCAACACCAAGTCTCCAACCTGGAACTGCACATCCCGCCTCTTCTGGTCTGCCCACTTCTTCGACCTCTTGGCCGCCTTGTGTAGACAAACTCTGGCCAAGTCAGCTTGCTCCTGCCATGCCTTGGCAAACTTGTATGCTGCTGGATTCGGTCCTGTATAACCTGCAGCAATCGAACCGGGTGTTAGTGGTTGTTGCCCTGTCACAACCTCAAATGGGCTCTGGTTCGTTGCCTCGCTCCTTTGCAAGTTGTAGGAAAACTGCGCAATATCCAGTAGCTTTGGCCAGTCCCTTTGTGTGGCACTCACATAGTGCCTGAGGTAGACCTCCAGTAGTCCATTCACACGTTCTGTCTGCCCATCGGTCTGCGGATGCATGCTGGTGGAAAAGTTCAAGTCTGACCCCAACAGCTTGAACAACTCAGTCCAGAACCTGCCCGTGAAACGCCCGTCCCGATCACTAACAATGGTCCTCGGCACTCCCCAGTACTTCACCATGTTCTTCAGGAACAATCGAGCTGCCTCCTCGGCTGGGCACTCCTTGGTTGCTGGAATGAAGATTCCATATTTGGAAAACCTGTCCACCACTACCATGATGCTTCCAAACCCCTCTGTCTTGGGTAGACCGACTATAAAGTCCAGAGAAACACTCTCCCATGGTCGCTCTGGCACTGGCAATGGCTCCAAGAGACCCCCTGGTTTCTTGAGCTCCACCTTGTCCTGTTGGCACACAAGACAAGTCTTCACATAGGCCTCCACATCGTCCCTCATGTGCGGCCAGTAGTACCGGTCCTCGATCAGCGCCAAGGTGCGGCTCACTCCTGGGTGTCCAGCCCACCTTGAATCATGACACTCTTGCAAAACTTCCTTGCGGAGCTTCCCATGCTGCGGCACAAACAGTCTACTGCCCCTGGTGTACAACAACCCATCCTGCAACCAAAACCGCCTAGTCTTACCTTGCTGGGCGTACTCCATCAAAGCCTTGGCTGTAGGATCATGCGCAAGTCCCTCCTTGATGCGCGGCACCAGTGACCCCTCTGGTTGGCTAATGGCAGCAAGGTTAGCCTTTCTGCTCAGGGCGTCTGCCACTAGGTTCGCCCGTCCTGGCTTGTACTCCATCTGGAAATCAAATTCTGCAAGAAAATCTTGCCATCTCGCCTGCTTGGGGGACAGCTTCTTCTGCGTCTGGAAGTAGCTGGTTGCCACATTGTCCGTCCTCACCACGAACCTCGACCCCAACAGGTAATGGCGCCAAGTGCGCAAGCAGTGCACCACTGCAGTCATCTCCTTCTCTTGGACCGTGTACTTACGTTCAGTCTCGTTCAGCTTCCTGCTCTCAAACGCGACTGGACGTCCCTCTTGCATCAACACGCCCCCTATGGCAAAGTCTGATGCATCCGTATGCACCTCATACGGTTTGGCATGGTCTGGCAAGGCCAAGACTGGCTCCTCGGTCACAGCCCGCTTCAACCTGTCAAAGGCTTCCTGGCACCCTGCGCTCCACTCCCATGCTCTCCCTTTCTTGAGCAAGTCAGTCAATGGCGTGGCTATTGCTGAGTGACCCTTGATGAAGCGCCTGTAGTAGTTAACCAGCCCAAGGAACGATCTCAACTCAGTGACCTTGGCTGGCGGTTGCCACTCCAGGATGGCATCTATCTTGCCTTCATCCATGCGTATCCTGCCACCTCCCACTATGTGGCCAAGGAATGGGATCTCCTGCTGGGCGAATGAGCACTTCTCCCTCTTGACAAACAGCTTGTGCGCCCGCAACACCTCGAACACCTGTCTCAAGTGGTCTACATGCTCTCCCAAAGTCTGGCTGTAGATCACAATGTCATCTAAATAAACCACAACAAACCGATCAAGGAATGACTGAAGTACCTTGTTCATAAGGGTGCAGAATGTTGCTGGGGCATTCGTGAGTCCGAAAGGCATCACCAAGAACTCATACGAACCATACCGCGTGACACATGCTGTCTTTTGCTCATCTCCCTCCGCGATCCTGACTTGATAATAGCCTGACCTCAAATCCAGCTTGGTGAACCACCTTGCGCTCCCAAGTTGATCGAACAAGTCCGCAATGAGTGGGATGGGGTACTTGTTCTTAATGGTCAGCTTGTTCAAAGCCCGGTAGTCTATGCACAGCCGCAACGACCCATCATGCTTGCGCTGGAATAGAACCGGTGCACCATAGGGTGCTTTCGATGGCTTGATGAAGCCAGCATCAACTAACTCCTTGAGCTGCTTCCTCAACTCCTCCAACTCTGGTGGAGACATTCGGTAAGGGGCTCTGGCTGGTGGCTTGGCCTCGGACACCAGCTCGATCTTGTGGTCCACCTCCCTCTTAGGTGGTAGCTTGCTAGGCAGCTTTGCGGGCATCACATCACTAAAGGTCTTCAACACCTTTAGCACCTCCAAGGGTGACTCGGTCTCCTTCTCCCTTGGCTCATCATATTTCAGGGCTGCCAAGAAGGTGTCTTCTTGTCTGCTTACCGCCTTGGCAAATTGGATGGCTGACACCACCCTCGACCCAACTCCAGACCCTCTTCTCAATGGTACTAGGCATTGGCACCGTGCATCCAAGATGCAAACACAATCGGCAAAAGGCACAAGGAGGGCGTTAATCCGAACAAGGAAATCCAACCCAATCACAAACTCATAGTCGTCAAGGGGTATTACCTCAATGGTCTCCTTGCCTTTCCAATCTCCAAGCTGCAACTCCACTCCCCGTGCTACTCCAATGGCTGGAACTTCCTTGGAGTTCACTGTCTTAATGGTACCAGTCCCTTTCTGCACCTTTAGTCCGAGCTTCCGGGCTCCATCACCTGAAATAAAAAGATGTGAGGCACCTGTGTCCACCAGTGCGCTCACCTTCTGACCCGCAACCATCAGATCCGCAAACATCAAGCCCTTCGGCTTGCGGCTCCCCTTACTCTGGACAGCATTGAGCACCAACGACCCAAGCTTTGCTGCCCCTGACTCTGGCTCCTCGTCAGACTCCCTGTCTACAGCAGCCAGCTTGCCCTTCTGCGGGCAATTGCGTGCTATGTGGCTCCCTCCACATAGGTAACATGCTAGTGGCTCTCGGTCCCCCTTTGCTTTCCACTTGCCTGCTGATGGCTTCCTCTCGCCATCCTTGGTTGAACGGTCTCGGTCTCCATCCTTGGACTCCCGGTCACGGTCCTTCCCATTGGACTGCTTCTTCCGGTCCCTATCGTCCCTGCCCTTACCCTTGGGCTTGGTAGACTCGAACTTGTTCAGAGGCTTGAACTCTATCAACGCCTCGGCAGTGGTCATGGCTTTAGCCAAGTCATGAACTCCCCTCCTTTGTAGCTCATGCTTCACCCACGGCTTCAGCCCATCCATGAAAGCAAAGAATGCGTCCTTCTCGCCTAGATCCGAGATCTGTAGCATCAGTTCAGAGAATTTTTGAACATACTCTCTTATGTTCCCTTGCTGGCTCAACCTGCGCAACTTTGCCCGTGCCTCATCATCGGCATACTCCGGGTAAAATTGTTCTCTGAACTCTTTTTGGAACTCTGCCCAGGTTCCAATCTTGGCGTTCCCACGCCTGACATCATCACACCTGCGCCTCCACCACAATAAGGCTACATCAGTGAGATACATAGCAGCGGTGCTTACCTTTATCGCCTCGTCTTGCATGCCCATGGCCTGGAAATACTGCTCCATACCCCAAAGGTAATTGTCTACTTCCTTGGCCGCCCTAGTCCCCTTAAACTCCTTGGGCTTGGGGACATCCAATCTGGATCTGGACACTCCAGCAAACATGCCATTCCCAATGGCAGTCTTGCAAGTAACGAGCTCACTGGTAAGCTCCTCCATCCGCTGGCGCATGGCCTCCATGCCATGGCGCATGGCCTCCATGCCATCTCGCAAAGTCAGAACTTCCGCCTCCAAGGATTCATTCTTTCGGGTGATCTCATCCAGGCCATTGTTGAGAGCAGCTGCTAGCTCACTTTGGATCTCCTCCCCCATGGAGTCTAGCGATGCAATGTGAGTTTCTACTTCCTCCAGCTTCTCCCCCATGTCGCCTATGGTCACCTCCACCTTGGCCAGCCTACCGTCCATGGTAGACCAGATATCTCTAGAACCAGCTTTCTTGCCTCTTCCTCGCCCATGCTCCTGGGCCTCTGGTTGTTGGCTAGCAACGTCGCTTTGGGATGCCATCTCCTCAATCACGATCTAACCTGCACAACACAAACACGCAGAATCGAACTCGCTCTGATACCAACTGTCACGGGCTCCGACCTTAGACTCAGAATCCGTGCGGCCTTAGGCTTGGAATCTCGTCCTTGATGCCTAAGTCAGCCTAAAACACAAGCATGCGGGCACTAGAACAAAGGGAAGGGCTGATTACGCAAGTTAAAGAGAAACAGGACAGGAAAACAGAAT
>NW_028323044.1:10724350-10731850 GCF_047325235.1 Durio zibethinus | reverse complement strand
CTAGGGCAGCATCCGCCGCGTGCACGGGCTGGAGCTCGGCTCCCTTTTTTTGCATGCAAGCCAACCGATCGAGGCCATGGGCGCCTGCCGGTCATCGGAGCAACCAGTCGCCGGACAAAAATCGCCGGAAGGCATGCACGCCCTGTATTTCGTTCGAGGGACGTTGGCCGGGGTGCACGCAATGGGAGGCCCATCGCGCACACCTACTCCCCCCGTGGGGGGGGGGAGAGGGGGTGCCGGACCACCACCCCCTAAAGAGCATTAGAGATTTTACAGATATGCTACCAGTAGACGTTAAAATGTCTGAAACGGGGACACTTTTTCCAAACAAGCAAATCCCACACCGAGGGTGCGCAGGTGCCGATGGTGGTCGAGGCATGTGCCCGCAACAAGGGCCAACGTGAGCCGATGGTGGTCGAGGCAACCGCCCGCACCAGCTCGAGGCATGTGCCCACACCAAGGCCCGGCATGTATCGATGGTGTTCGACGTAGGGGCAATCTTCTGCTGATGGTGGTCGAGGCAAGAGCCCGCACCAAGGGCCAGCGTGTGCCCATGGTGCTCGAGGCAACCGTCCGCACCAGGGCCCAGCGTGTGCCGATGGTGGTCGAGGCAACCGCCCGCACCAGGGCCCAGCGTGTGCCGATGGTGCTCGAGGCAACCGCCCGCACCAAGGGCCGGCTTGTGCCGATGGTGTTCGAGGCAACCGCCCGCACCAGGGCCCAGCGTGTGCCGATGGTGGTCGAGGCAACCGCCAGCACCAGGGCCCAGCGTGTGCCGATGGTGGTCGAGGCAACCGCCCGCACCAGGGCCCAGCGTGTGCCGATGGTGGTCGAGGCAACCGCCCGCACCAGGGCCCAGCGTGTGCCGATGGTGGTCGAGGCAAGCGCCCGCACCAGGGCCCAGCGTGTGCCGATGGTGGTCGAGGCAAGCGCCCTCACCAAGGCCGAGCGTGTGCCGATGGTGGTCGAGGCAACCGCCCGCACCAGGGTTGGGTAATTTGCGCGCCTGCTGCCTTCCTTGGATGTGGTAGCCGTTTCTCAGGCTCCCTCTCCGGAATCGAACCCTAATTCTCCGTCACCCGTCACCACCATAGTAGGCCACTATCCTACCATCGAAAGTTGATAGGGCAGAAATTTGAATGATGCGTCGCCGGCACAAAGGCCGTGCGATCCGTCGAGTTATCATGAATCATCAGAGCAACGGGCATAGCCCGCGTCGACCTTTTATCTAATAAATGCATCCCTTCCAGAAGTCGGGGTTTGTTGCACGTATTAGCTCTAGAATTACTACGGTTATCCGAGTAGTAGATACCATCAAACAAACTATAACTGATTTAATGAGCCATTCGCAGTTTCACAGTCTGAATTAGTTCATACTTGCACATGCATGGCTTAATCTTTGAGACAAGCATATGACTACTGGCAGGATCAACCAGGTAGCATTCCTTCGGGACGTTGGCACCGGGTGGGCCTCGACGCACCGACCGAGCGGCGGAGAGAGCCCGACGCGGAGCGCAAGCGTCGTGCGTGTCGAGCACGTGAAATGCATAGCATCGGACGAACGGGGGCCGAGAGCCCGCGCCCGCTAAACGTTCCGCATCCGAGAGCACGATCGAACGCCGGTGCACCAATGCGGCCACGGAGGATCGGGTGGCACGCTTGGGACACCGGCCACGATTGACGTCCGACCCGTGGCCCCTCGGCACACGAGACGGATGAGGGATGGCGAGACATCCGGTTTCCATCGATTCAGGTATGCAGCACAGGATCCCGATCGCGCCCCCGGGGTACGACGACCGCACGAGGGGAGATTGAAGAGGATGACGGGTCGACAGTTCGATGCATCGAGCACGGAGCCTGCCAACACGCACAACCATAGCACCACTCATATGCCCATTGCGTACAGGTGGCAGCATCCACGCGCGCCGGTCCACAACCCACCCGATCGATTACTCGACGAGCGAGCGGAGGAAACGACGTGCGAGGCCACGCCACAACCGCTTGGCACGAGAATAACACGAGCAAGGGCCACGAGACTGCCCCTGCCATCCGACAGGCAACAACGGTGCGATACCACCAATTCTTGGCCTGGCCGAGACCGCACGCGCGAGCTCCGCTGACACCACCCCAGGGGGACGTTGCCCGATTCAGGGACTTGTTCCTGGGGTCTCGGGCAGCATCGGCTGCGTGCACGGCCTCGTCGAGGCCAAGGCATTTTTGTGGCCGATGAGAAGGGACCGCGAGACCGTCAAATACCGAGAGACTTGGCCGGGCCAAGCCCGCAACCGCAGCTTCTGCTCGCACCACCCCAGGGAGCCGTTGCCCGATTCAGGGACTTGGTCTGGGGTCTAGGGCAGCATCCGCCGCGTGCACGGGCTGGAGCTCGGCTCCCTTTTTTTGCATGCAAGCCAACCGATCGAGGCCATGGACGCCTGCCGGTCACCGGAGCAACCAGTCGCCGGACAAAAATCGCCGGAAGGCATGCACGCCCTGTATTTCGTTCGAGGGACGTTGGCCGGGGTGCACGCAATGGGAGGCCCATCGCGCACACCTACTCCCCCCGTGGGGGGGGGAGAGGGGGTGCCGGACCACCACCCCCTAAAGAGCATTAGAGATTTTACAGATATGCTACCAGTAGACGTTAAAATGTCTGAAACGGGGACACTTTTTCCAAACAAGCAAATCCCACACCGAGGGTGCGCAGGTGCCGATGGTGGTCGAGGCATGTGCCCGCAACAAGGGCCAACGTGAGCCGATGGTGGTCGAGGCAACCGCCCGCACCAGCTCGAGGCATGTGCCCACACCAAGGCCCGGCATGTATCGATGGTGTTCGACGTAGGGGCAATCTTCTGCTGATGGTGGTCGAGGCAAGAGCCCGCACCAAGGGCCAGCGTGTGCCCATGGTGCTCGAGGCAACCGTCCGCACCAGGGCCCAGCGTGTGCCGATGGTGGTCGAGGCAACCGCCCGCACCAGGGCCCAGCGTGTGCCGATGGTGCTCGAGGCAACCGCCCGCACCAAGGGCCGGCTTGTGCCGATGGTGTTCGAGGCAACCGCCCGCACCAGGGCCCAGCGTGTGCCGATGGTGGTCGAGGCAACCGCCAGCACCAGGGCCCAGCGTGTGCCGATGGTGGTCGAGGCAACCGCCCGCACCAGGGCCCAGCGTGTGCCGATGGTGGTCGAGGCAACCGCCCGCACCAGGGCCCAGCGTGTGCCGATGGTGGTCGAGGCAAGCGCCCGCACCAGGGCCCAGCGTGTGCCGATGGTGGTCGAGGCAAGCGCCCTCACCAAGGCCGAGCGTGTGCCGATGGTGGTCGAGGCAACCGCCCGCACCAGGGCCCAGCGTGTGCCGATGGTGGTCGAGGCAACCGCCCGCACCAGGGCCCAGCGTGTGCCGATGGTGGTCGAGGCAAGCGCCCGCACCAAGGCCGAGCGTGTGCCGATGGTGGTCGAGGCAAGCGCCCGCACCAGGGCGCAGCGTGTGCCGATGGTGGTCGAGGCAAGCGCCCTCACCAAGGCCGAGCGTGTGCCGATGGTGGTCGAGGCAACCGGCCGCACCAAGGGCCGGCGTGTGCCGATGGTGTTCGAGGCAACCGCCCGCACCAGGGCCCAGCGTGTGCCGATGGTGGTCGAGCCAGGAGCCCGCACCAAGGGCCGGCTTGTGTCGATGGTGTTCGGGGCAACCGCCCGTACCAGGGCCCAGCGTGTGCCGATGGTGCTGGGGGCAAGCGCCCGCACCAGGGCCCAGCGTGTGCCGATGGTGCTGGGGGCAAGCGCCCGCCCCAGGGCCCAGCGTGTGCCGATGGTTATCGGGGCAATCGGCCGCACCAGGGCCCAGGGTCTGCCGATGGTGCTCGAGGCAACCGCCCGCACCAAGGCTCAGCATGTGCCGATTGTGATCGAGGCAACAACCCACACCAGGGCCCAGCTTGTGCCGATGGCGGTCGAGGCAAGTGCCCGTACCGAAGGGCAGCCTATGCCGATGATGGTCGATGCATGTGCCATCACCATGCGTCATCATGTGCCATTGATGGTCGAGGCCTTGGCCGAAGTTCGATTTTGAGCCACGGTGCCCATGCTTGGCTCCAGCATGTGCTGGTGCCGCATTTTTTTCACTCGGGACAGCATCGCCGGAGCATCGCCGGAGCATCGCCGGAGTACCGCCGGAGAACCTGACCGGCGGCATTGGGGTTCCGGCGATTGGGAGGGGGGCCGGGGGGGTGTGCGCACATGATGTGCGATGGGTGCTGGTACTTGGCCTTGTGTTGGCCCCCTATCCCTCATCAAACCTCTGAGAATTCACACCCCCTTAAAGAGCATTTGAGATTTTACAGGTTTGCTACCAGTAGCCGTTAAAGTGTCTGAAATGGGGACACTTTTTTCAAACGGTCACAAAATCTTCTCTACTTCGAGTTTTTAGCTGAATTTTTTTGTGCATGCCAACAAAAATAGAAGGATCATGCCTACAAAATTTGGGGCCAAAAATCCTTATAAAAAAATTTTAAAAAATCCCGAACCGCAAAAAGTTTTGAAAATCGTGAAAAATAGAAAACGAGTCATCTTCCAACGAAACTTCACGTGAAGGCTTAGGGGACCATTGTATGAATTTACAAGCCATAAAAATGGCATTGGCACGGCAGAAATTTGAAGATGTGCCTAAACCCACCAGGGCCCAGCGTGTGCCGATGGTGCTCGAGGCAACCGCCCGCACCAGGGCCCAGCGTGTGCCGATGGTGCTCGAGGCAAGCGCCCGCACCAGGGCCCAGCGTGTGCCGATGGTGGTCGAGGCAACCGCCCGCACCAGGGCCGATAGTGTGCCGATGGTGCTCGAGGCAACCTGTCGCACCAGGGCCCAGCGTGTGCCGATGGTGATCGAGGCAACCTGCCGCACCAGGGCCCAGCGTGTGCCGATGGTGGTCGAGGCAAGTTCCCGCACCAGCGCCCAGCGTGTGCCGATGGCGCTCGAGGCAACCGACCGCACCAGGGCCCAGCGTGTGCCGATGGTGCTCGAGGCAACCTGCCGCACCAGGGCCCAGCGTCTGCCGATGGTGCTCGAGGCAACCTGCCGCACCAGGGCCCAGCGTCTGCCGATGGTGCTCGAGGCAAGCGCCCGCACCAGGGCCCAGCGTGTGCCGATGGTGGTCGAGGCAAGCGCCCGCACCAGGGCCCAGCGTGTGCCGATGGTGGTCGAGGCAACCGCCCGCACCAGGGCCCAGCGTGTGCCGATGGTGCTCGAGCAAACCTGCCGCACCAGGGCCCAGCGTGTGCCGATGGTGCTCGAGGCAACCGACCGCACCAGGGCCGAGCGTGTGCCGATGGTGGTCGAGGCAAGCGCCCGCACCAGGGCCCAGCGTGTGCCGATGGTGGTCGAGGCAACCTGCCGCACCAGGGCCCAGCGTGTGCCGATGGTGCTCGAGGCAACCGACCGCACCAGGGCCGAGCGTGTGCCGATGGTGCTCGAGGCAAGCGCCCGCACCAGGGCCCAGCGTGTGCCGATGGTGGTCGAGGCAACCTGCCGCACCAGCGCCCAGCGTGTGCCGATGGTGCTCGAGGCAACCTGCCGCACCAGGGCCCAGCGTGTGCCGATGGTGGTCGAGGCAAGCGCCCGCACCAGGGCCCAGCGTGTGCCGATGGTGGTCGAGGCAACCGCCCGCACCAGGGCCCAGCGTGTGCCGATGGTGGTCGAGGCAACCTGCCGCACCAGGGCGGAGCGTGTGCCGATGGTGGTCGAGGCAAGCGCCCGCACCAGGGCCCAGCGTGTGCCGATGGTGGTCGAGGCTGCCGATGGTGGTCGAGGCAACCTGCCGCAGCAGGGCCCAGCGTGTGCCGATGGTGCTCGAGGCAACCGACCGCACCAGGGCCGAGCGTGTGCCGATGGTGCTCGAGGCAAGCTGCCGCACCAGGGCCCAGCGTGTGCCGATGGTGGTCGAGGCAACCGCCCGCACCAGGGCCCAGCGTGTGCCGATGGTGATCGAGGCAACCGACCGCACCAGGGCCCAGCGTGTGCCGATGGTGCTCGAGGCAACCTGCCGCACCAGGGCCCAGCGTGTGCCGATGGTCGTCGAGGGAACCTGCCGCACCAGGGCCCAGCGTGTGCCGATGGTGGTCGAGGCAAGCGCCCGCACCAGGGCCCAGCGTGTGCCGATGGTGCTCGAGGCAACCGACCGCACCAGGGCCCAGCGTGTGCCGATGGTGCTCGAGGCAACCTGCCGCACCAGGGCCCAGCGTGTGCCGATGGTGGTCGAGGCAAGCGCCCGCACCAGGGCCCAGCGTGTGCCGATGGTGGTCGAGGCAAGCGCCCGCACCAGGGCCCAGCGTGTGCCGATGGTGCTCGAGGCAACCGACCGCACCAGGGCCCAGCGTGTGCCGATGGTGGTCGAGGCAAGCGGCCGCACCAGGGCCCAGCGTGTGCCGATGGTGGTCGAGGCAAGCGCCCGCACAAGGGCCCAGCGTGTGCCGATGGTGGTCGAGGCAAGCGCCCGCACCAGGGCCCAACGTGTGCCGATGGTGCTGGGGGCAACCGCCCGCACCAGGGCCCAGCGTGTGCCGATGGTGATCGAGGCAACCGCCCGCCCCAGGGCCCAGCGTGTGCCGATGGTGGTCGAGGCAAGCGCCCGCACCAGTGCCCAGCGTGTGCCGATGGTGGTCGAGGCAAGCGCCCGCACCAGGGCCCAGCTTTTGCCGATGGTGATCGAGGCAACCGGCCGCTCCAGGGCCCAGCGTGTGCCGATGGTTATCGGGGCAACCGGCCGCACCAGGGCCCAGGGTCTGCCGATGGTGCTCGAGGCAACCGCCCGCACCAAGGCTCAGCATGTGCCGCTGGTGATCGAGGCAACAACCCACACCAGGGCCCAGCTTGTGCCGATGGCGGTCGAGGCAAGTTCCCGTACGGAAGGGCAGCCTATGCCGATGATGGTCGATGCATGTGCCATCACCATGCGTCATCATGTGCCATTGATGGTCGAGGCCTTGGCCGAAGTTCGATTTTGAGCCACGGTGCCCATGCTTGGCTCCAGCATGTGCTGGTGCCGCATTTTTTTCACTCGGGACAGCATCGCCGGAGCATCGCCGGAGTACCGCCGGAGAACCTGACCGGCGGCATTGGGGTTCCGGCGATTGGGAGGGGGGCCGGGGGGGTGTGCGCACATGACGTGCGATGGGTGCTGGTGCTTGGCCCTTGTGTTGGCCCCCTATCCCTCATCAAACCTCTGAGAACTCACACCCCCTTAAAGAGCGTTTGAGATTTTACAGGTTTGCTGCCAGTAGCCGTTGAAGTGTCTGAAACGGGGACACTTTTTTCAAACGGTCGCGAAATCTTCTCCGGTTCGAGTTTTTAGCTGAATTTTTTTGTGCATGCCAACAAAAATAGAAGGATCACGTCCACAAAATTTGGGGCCAAAACTCCTTCTAAAAAAATTCTAAAAAATCACGAACCGCAAAAAGTTTCGAAAATCGTGAAAAATAGAAAACGAGTCATCTTGCAACGAAACTTCACGTGAAGG
>NW_028323044.1:10706850-10714350 GCF_047325235.1 Durio zibethinus | reverse complement strand
AAACTTCACGTGAAGGCTTAGGGGACCATTGTATGAATTTACAAGCCATAAAAATGGCATTGGCACGGCAGAAATTTGAAGATGTGCCTAAACCCACCAGGGCCCAGCGTGTGCCGATGGTGCTCGAGGCAAGCGCCCGCACCAGGGCCCAGCGTGTGCCGATGGTGGTCGAGGCAACCGCCCGCACCAGGGCCGATAGTGTGCCGATGGTGCTCGAGGCAACCTGTCGCACCAGGGCCCAGCGTGTGCCGATGGTGATCGAGGCAACCTGCCGCACCAGGGCCCAGCGTGTGCCGATGGTGGTCGAGGCAAGTTCCCGCACCAGCGCCCAGCGTGTGCCGATGGCGCTCGAGGCAACCGACCGCACCAGGGCCCAGCGTGTGCCGATGGTGCTCGAGGCAACCTGCCGCACCAGGGCCCAGCGTGTGCCGATGGTGGTCGAGGCAAGCGCCCGCACCAGGGCCCAGCGTGTGCCGATGGTGGTCGAGGCAAGCGCCCGCACCAGGGCCCAGCGTGTGCCGATGGTGGTCGAGGCAACCGCCCGCACCAGGGCCCAGCGTGTGCCGATGGTGCTCGAGCAAACCTGCCGCACCAGGGCCCAGCGTGTGCCGATGGTGCTTGAGGCAACCGACCGCACCAGGGCCGAGCGTGTGCCGATGGTGGTCGAGGCAAGCGCCCGCACCAGGGCCCAGCGTGTGCCGATGGTGGTCGAGGCAACCTGCCGCACCAGGGCCCAGCGTGTGCCGATGGTGCTCGAGGCAACCGACCGCACCAGGGCCGAGCGTGTGCCGATGGTGCTCGAGGCAAGCGCCCGCACCAGGGCCCAGCGTGTGCCGATGGTGGTCGAGGCAACCTGCCGCTCCAGCGCCCAGCGTGTGCCGATGGTGCTCGAGGCAACCTGCCGCACCAGGGCCCAGCGTGTGCCGATGGTGGTCGAGGCAAGCGCCCGCACCAGGGCCCAGCGTGTGCCGATGGTGGTCGAGGCAACCGCCCGCACCAGGGCCCAGCGTGTGCCGATGGTGGTCGAGGCAACCTGCCGCACCAGGGCGGAGCGTGTGCCGATGGTGGTCGAGGCAAGCGCCCGCACCAGGGCCCAGCGTGTGCCGATGGTGGTCGAGGCTGCCGATGGTGGTCGAGGCAACCTGCCGCAGCAGGGCCCAGCGTGTGCCGATGGTGCTCGAGGCAACCGACCGCACCAGGGCCGAGCGTGTGCCGATGGTGCTCGAGGCAAGCTGCCGCACCAGGGCCCAGCGTGTGCCGATGGTGGTCGAGGCAACCGCCCGCACCAGGGCCCAGCGTGTGCCGATGGTGATCGAGGCAACCGACCGCACCAGGGCCCAGCGTGTGCCAATGGTGCTCGAGGCAACCTGCCGCACCAGGGCCCAGCGTGTGCCGATGGTCGTCGAGGGAACCTGCCGCACCAGGGCCCAGCGTGTGCCGATGGTGGTCGAGGCAAGCGCCCGCCCCAGGGCCCAGCGTGTGCCGATGGTGCTCGAGGCAACCGACCGCACCAGGGCCCAGCGTGTGCCGATGGTGCTCGAGGCAACCTGCCGCACCAGGGCCCAGCGTGTGCCGATGGTGGTCGAGGCAAGCCCCCGCACCAGGACCCAGCGTGTGCCGATGGTGGTCGAGGCAAGCGCCCGCACCAGGGCCCAGCGTGTGCCGATGGTGCTCGAGGCAACCGACCGCACCAGGGCCCAGCGTGTGCCGATGGTGGTCGAGGCAAGCGGCCGCACCAGGGCCCAGCGTGTGCCGATGGTGGTCGAGGCAAGCGCCCGCACAAGGGCCCAGCGTGTGCCGATGGTGGTCGAGGCAAGCGCCCGCACCAGGGCCCAACGTGTGCCGATGGTGCTGGGGGCAACCGCCCGCACCAGGGCCCAGCGTGTGCCGATGGTGATCGAGGCAACCGCCCGCCCCAGGGCCCAGCGTGTGCCGATGGTGGTCGAGGCAAGCGCCCGCACCAGTGCCCAGCGTGTGCCGATGGTGGTCGAGGCAAGCGCCCGCACCAGGGCCCAGCTTTTGCCGATGGTGATCGAGGCAACCGGCCGCTCCAGGGCCCAGCGTGTGCCGATGGTTATCGGGGCAACCGGCCGCACCAGGGCCCAGGGTCTGCCGATGGTGCTCGAGGCAACCGCCCGCACCAAGGCTCAGTGTCATGAGCCAACCTTGTATAAGGCCATGACCGGGACTTAGGTTGCCATGAGCCACCCATGTATAGGGCCATGGCCGGGTAGACCCCTTGTGTTAGGAAAAGTGTCCCCATTTCAAACATTGTAACGGTTACTGGTAGCATAGCTCTAAAATCTCTAAGGCTCTTTAGGGGGGGGTGAGCCGGCAGGGTATTGTTGGGCTGTCTCACCGGGTGCTATGCGAGCTTAGGCCACCCACCATGGGCTGCCCCCCTGGCCCTGGTGATGGTGGGAGGTCCCGATGTATGATTCCCAATTTTAATGATATGTGCCTCGATTGAATGCCCGATTGTTGCCTCGATGTGTTTCTTTTCTTTCTCGATGTGAATGTGCCTTGTTGTGTGTATGGATGAGATTGATATTGATATATAGTGCCATATTGTGAATGCTTGAGACTAACCATGGTTTATGGTTATTTGTTCAGATCTCGATCTATTGAGGGCTGACTTGGGTGGAAGCGTCCATTCAAGTGCCTCGCGGGCTAGTGCTTGTTGAGAGAAAGCTTAGTCCGTGACACGTGGTATCAGAGCACGGTTGAGAAGTGCTAGAGAAATGGATGAGATGGCCACAAGTGGTGGACCGGATCATCGGCAGAGAATTGAGGAACTTGAGGCCGCGGTGGCCGCAATGAAAACTCATATGGTAACAAAAGACCGAGTGAGGGAGATCGAGACAACCCAGCGGGAGTTGTCCGATACTCTCCACAATGTGAGCGAAGAGGCTAGAGATGCCTTGAACATACTCCACAAGGAGTTTGAGGAGCTCAGGGCCCAGATGAGCATCCTACAAATGGCGGTGGCCAGTTCGAGTTCAAGCTCGACGGACAGGGGACAAAGGCCCAAAGTACCGGAGCCTCGGTGCTTTGAGGGGGCAAGGGATGCTAAGGAACTTGAGAATTTCCTGTTCGACATGGAACAATACTTCCGAGCTGTACACACAAGTTCAGAGGAAGACAAGGTGACAATGGCATCGATGTATCTCGTAGGGGATGCCAAGTTGTGGTGGCGCTCCAAGTTTGTCGATGACGAGTGCCTGATTAAGACCTGGACAGATCTGAAGCGTGAACTGAAAAACCAGTTTTTTCCGGAGAATGTGGATTATATGGCTCGAAGGAGACTTCGAGAGTTGGTGCAAACCGGAACGGTGCGAGAGTTCGTGAGGAACTTTTCTACCCTGATACTGGATATTAGGGACATGTCCGAGAAGGACAAGTTATTCCATTTTATTGAGGGCCTCAAGCCATGGGCGAGGACAGAGCTACAGAGGCAAAGAGTGCAAGATGTGACGACGGCCATGGCTGCAGCGGAACGTCTTCATGATTTTAATGATGGTTCGTTAAAACGGAAGAACCCTCCACCACCGGGTAGTAGCTCTAATCTTGGGAGTGGGGGAAAGATAACTAGGTTGGACCGACCCTTCAGTTGGGGATCAGACAGGAAGTCCTTTGGGCGAGATAGCATCCAGCCTAGGACAAACAACGCAGGGATCTTCAAGCCTAGGCAACCGCTTGCTTGCTTTCTTTGCAAGGGGCCGCATCGAGTGGCTGAGTGCCCGCACCGAGGAGCCCTTAATGCCTTAAGGACCTCATCCCAAGAGTCTGCAAAAGTGCCCGAGAGCGTTGAAGAAGCTGAAGAGGAGCCAGCCAGGATGGGCTCAATAAGGTTCCTCAGTGCCCTTCACACCCAATTGAACACTATAAAGAAAGAGCAAAGCAGAGGCTTGATGTACGTGAACTTGACGATCAATGGGAAAACCACCAAGGCTATGGTGGATACAGGCGCAACCGACACTTTCATCACACCAGAAGAAGCAAAAAGGTGTGGTCTTCAGATTGGTAAAGACTGTGGGCGAATGAAGGCGGTCAATTCGCCAGCCTTTGCAATCAGTGGAAGCTCGAAAAGTGTGACGACCCAATTGGGGCCATGGGAAGGGAAGGTAGACTTCACAGTCTCCCCCATGGATGACTTTGATGTCGTTCTAGGATTGGACTAACCAATGCTCCTGCCACATTTTGTACATTGATGAATCAGGTGTTTCATGACTACCTAGACAAGTTTGTAGTCATTTATTTAGATGATATAGTGGTGTATAGCTCCACGTTGGAAGAACATCAAGAACACCTGCGCCAGGTATTTCAAAGGTTACAGGACCATCAGTTATATGTAAAAAGGGAGAAGTGTGCATTCGCTCAGACCCAAATCCATTTTCTCGGTCACATTGTCGAACGTGGCCACATCCGAATGGACATGGAAAAAGTCAGGGCCATCAAAGAGTGGACGATACCGAAGAATGTTAGTGAGCTCCGCTCCTTTTTGGGACTAGCCAACTATTATAGAAGGTTTGTGGAAGGGTACTCTCGTAAGACCACGGCCCTCACGGAGCTACTGAAGAAGGAACATAAATGGTGTTGGACGAATGAGTGCCAGGAGGCCTTTGAGGGATTGAAGGATGCTATTATGAAGGATCCCATCTTAGCTCTCCCCGATATTGGAAAGCCTTTTGAAGTCCAGACGGATGCATCGGATTTTGCTATTGGAGGTGTGCTTTTACAACAACATCACCCGGTAGCATTCGAAAGTAGGAAGCTGAGCGAAGCTGAAAGGAAATACACAGCCCAGGAGAAAGAGCTCCTTGCGGTGGTTCATTGCTTGAGGACTTGGCGGCATTACTTGTTGGGTGCGCACTTTGTCGTGAAGACAGACAACACAGCCGTTAGCCACTTCCTCACCCAACCAAGACTCACGGCGAAACAAGCTAGATGGCAGGAATTTTTAGCTGAGTTCGACTTTTATTTTGAGCATACCGCGGGGAAGACTAATCAAGTGGCGGATGCCTTGAGCAGGCGGCCAGAGTTAGCGGCCCTCAGAAGAATGGCCCCAATGGTGGCTAGCAGAGCCACTACAGACATCCATAAGTTGATTGGAGACCATTTAGGGAAAGACCCGCAAGCTTGTGCCATTTTGAAGCTAGTGGAAGAAGGGAAGTCCAAACATTTCTGGAAAGAAAATGGGGTCTTGTGGACCAAGGGACCTCGAGTCTTTGTGCCAAGAGCAGGAGGTCTGAGACAGATGCTGATGAGGGAGTGTCATGACACCCCATGGGCGGGACATCCGGGCTGGCAGCGCACGTTGGCGTTATTGAAACAAGGTTATTATTGGCCTCAAATGCGACAAGATGTGATGGAATATACGAAGACTTGCCTCATTTGCCAACAAGACAAAGTCGAGAAGAGGAAACCTGCAGGTATGCTTGAACCTTTATCGGTACCTACCAAACCGTGGGAAAGCATCTCCCTCGATTTCATCTCGAGCCTACCCAAGGTTGGCGATCTTGGAGCTATCTTGGTGGTGATTGATCGGTTCTCTAAGTATGCCACATTCATTCCTGCTCCCAAGTACTGTACAGCGGAGGACACAGCTCGACTATTGTTCAAACATGTGGTCAAGTATTGGGGCCTCCCCCAAAACATTGTCAGTGATAGAGATCCTAGATTCACAGGGTCCTTTTGGAGAGAACTTTTCAAGATTTTGGGGTCCCAACTCAACATCTCCTCGAGCTATCACCCTCAAACTGATGGCCAAACAGAACGGTTCAATGGATTGTTAGAGGAATACTTGAGGCATTTTGTCCACGCCAACCAAAAGAACTGGCCCTCATTATTGGACGTTGCTCAACTCTGTTTTAATTCCAACAAGAGCTCTTCCACCAACAAGAGCCCATTTGAGGTGATCACCGGACAATTACCAAGGCTACCCCACACTTCCTTGGAACAATATGGAGGAAAGAATCCCAGAGCATTCAACCTCAGCAAGGAATGGAAACTAAACACGGAGATCGCACAAGCCTACTTAGAGAAAGCGTCAAAACGGATGAAGAAATGGGCAGACAAGGGTCGTAGAGCTCAGCAATTTCAAGTTGGGGATTTGGTTCTTGTTCGATTAGTCCCTGAACAAACCAGGTTCTTGAGGAAGAGAGATCGCAGATTGGTGCGCAAGTACGAAGGTCCAGTAAGGGTCCTTTCCAAGGTGGGGAATGCTTCCTACAAAATCGACCCTCCAAAGTGGATGAAGGTGCACCCAGTATTTCATGTGAGCAACTTGAAGCCATTCCATGCAGATCCTACAGATGCTGGTCGAAGAGAGCCAACCAGAGCCGCCATCACCATGAAACCACCTTCAGAGCGTCGAGTCCAAGAGATCTTAGCTGACAGGGAAACCAAGATATCTCGAAGACTAGTTCGGGAGTACTTAGTAAAGTGGGAGGGACTAGGCCTAGAAGAAACCAGCTGGGAGAGAGAGCACGACCTCCAGAGATTTCAAAGGAAGATCGAAGAATTTCAAGCCAGCAAGTCGACGAGGACGTCGTTAGAATAGGTGGGGGAGGATGTCATGAGCCAACCTTGTATAAGGCCATGACCGGGACTTAGGTTGCCATGAGCCACCCATGTATAGGGCCATGGCCGGGTAGACCCCTTGTGTTAGGAAAAGTGTCCCCATTTCAAACATTGTAACGGTTACTGGTAGCATAGCTCTAAAATCTCTAAGGCTCTTTAGGGGGGGTGAGCCGGCAGGGTATTGTTGGGCTGTCTCACCGGGTGCTATGCGAGCTTAGGCCACCCACCATGGGCTGCCCCCTTGGCCCTGGTGATGGTGGGAGGTCCCGATGTATGATTCCCAATTTTAATGATATGTGCCTCGATTGAATGCCCGATTGTTGCCTCGATGTGTTTCTTTTCTTTCTCGATGTGAATGTGCCTTGTTGTGTGTATGGATGAGATTGATATTGATATATAGTGCCATATTGTGAATGCTTGAGACTAACCATGGTTTATGGTTATTTGTTCAGATCTCGATCTATTGAGGGCTGACTTGGGTGGAAGCGTCCATTCAAGTGCCTCGCGGGCTAGTGCTTGTTGAGAGAAAGCTTAGTCCGTGACACTCAGCATGTGCCGCTGGTGATCGAGGCAACAACCCACACCAGGGCCCAGCTTGTGCCGATGGCGGTCGAGGCAAGTGCCCGTACGGAAGGGCAGCCTATGCCGATGATGGTCGATGCATGTGCCATCACCATGCGTCATCATGTGCCATTGATGGTCGAGGCCTTGGCCGAAGTTCGATTTTGAGCCACGGTGCCCATGCTTGGCTCCAGCATGTGCTGGTGCCGCATTTTTTTCACTCGGGACAGCATCGCCGGAGCATCGCCGGAGTACCGCCGGAGAACCTGACCGGCGGCATTGGGGTTCCGGCGATTGGGAGGGGGGCCGGGGGGGTGTGCGCACATGACGTGCGATGGGTGCTGGTGCTTGGCCCTT
>NW_028323044.1:10694350-10696850 GCF_047325235.1 Durio zibethinus | reverse complement strand
GTGCTGGTACTTGGCCTTGTGTTGGCCCCCTATCCCTCATCAAACCTCTGAGAATTCACACCCCCTTAAAGAGCATTTGAGATTTTACAGGTTTGCTACCAGTAGCCGTTAAAGTGTCTGAAATGGGGACACTTTTTTCAAACGGTCACAAAATCTTCTCTACTTCGAGTTTTTAGCTGAATTTTTTTGTGCATGCCAACAAAAATAGAAGGATCATGCCTACAAAATTTGGGGCCAAAAATCCTTATAAAAAAATTTTAAAAAATCCCGAACCGCAAAAAGTTTCGAAAATCGTGAAAAATAGAAAACGAGTCATCTTCCAACGAAACTTCACGTTAAGGCTTAGGGGACCATTGTATGAATTTACAAGCCATAAAAATGGCATTGGCACGGCAGAAATTTGAAGATGTGCCTAAACCCACCAGGGCCCAGCGTGTGCCGATGGTGCTCGAGGCAACCGCCCGCACCAGGGCCCAGCGTGTGCCGATGGTGATCGAGGCAACCTGCCGCACCAGGGCCCAGCGTGTGCCGATGGTGGTCGAGGCAAGTTCCCGCACCAGCGCCCAGCGTGTGCCGATGGCGCTCGAGGCAACCGACCGCACCAGGGCCCAGCGTGTGCCGATGGTGCTCGAGGCAACCTGCCGCACCAGGGCCCAGCGTCTGCCGATGGTGCTCGAGGCAACCTGCCGCACCAGGGCCCAGCGTCTGCCGATGGTGCTCGAGGCAAGCGCCCGCACCAGGGCCCAGCGTGTGCCGATGGTGGTCGAGGCAAGCGCCCGCACCAGGGCCCAGCGTGTGCCGATGGTGGTCGAGGCAACCGCCCGCACCAGGGCCCAGCGTGTGTCGATGGTGCTCGAGCAAACCTGCCGCACCAGGGCCCAGCGTGTGCCGATGGTGCTCGAGGCAACCGACCGCACCAGGGCCGAGCGTGTGCCGATGGTGGTCGAGGCAAGCGCCCGCACCAGGGCCCAGCGTGTGCCGATGGTGGTCGAGGCAACCTGCCGCACCAGGGCCCAGCGTGTGCCGATGGTGCTCGAGGCAACCGACCGCACCAGGGCCGAGCGTGTGCCGATGGTGCTCGAGGCAAGCGCCCGCACCAGGGCCCAGCGTGTGCCGATGGTGGTCGAGGCAACCTGCCGCACCAGCGCCCAGCGTGTGCCGATGGTGCTCGAGGCAACCTGCCGCACCAGGGCCCAGCGTGTGCCGATGGTGGTCGAGGCAAGCGCCCGCACCAGGGCCCAGCGTGTGCCGATGGTGGTCGAGGCAACCGCCCGCACCAGGGCCCAGCGTGTGCCGATGGTGGTCGAGGCAACCTGCCGCACCAGGGCGGAGCGTGTGCCGATGGTGGTCGAGGCAAGCGCCCGCACCACGGCCCAGCGTGTGCCGATGGTGGTCGAGGCTGCCGATGGTGGTCGAGGCAACCTGCCGCAGCAGGGCCCAGCGTGTGCCGATGGTGCTCGAGGCAACCGACCGCACCAGGGCCGAGCGTGTGCCGATGGTGCTCGAGGCAAGCTGCCGCACCAGGGCCCAGCGTGTGCCGATGGTGGTCGAGGCAACCGCCCGCACCAGGGCCCAGCGTGTGCCGATGGTGATCGAGGCAACCGACCGCACCAGGGCCCAGCGTGTGCCGATGGTGCTCGAGGCAACCTGCCGCACCAGGGCCCAGCGTGTGCCGATGGTCGTCGAGGGAACCTGCCGCACCAGGGCCCAGCGTGTGCCGATGGTGGTCGAGGCAAGCGCCCGCACCAGGGCCCAGCGTGTGCCGATGGTGCTCGAGGCAACCGACCGCACCAGGGCCCAGCGTGTGCCGATGGTGCTCGAGGCAACCTGCCGCACCAGGGCCCAGCGTGTGCCGATGGTGGTCGAGGCAAGCGCCCGCACCAGGGCCCAGCGTGTGCCGATGGTGCTCGAGGCAACCGACCGCACCAGGGCCCAGCGTGTGCCGATGGTGGTCGAGGCAAGCGGCCGCACCAGGGCCCAGCATGTGCCGATGGTGGTCGAGGCAAGCGCCCGCACAAGGGCCCAGCGTGTGCCGATGGTGGTCGAGGCAAGCGCCCGCACCAGGGCCCAACGTGTGCCGATGGTGCTGGGGGCAACCGCCCGCACCAGGGCCCAGCGTGTGCCGATGGTGATCGAGGCAACCGCCCGCCCCAGGGCCCAGCGTGTGCCGATGGTGGTCGAGGCAAGCGCCCGCACCAGTGCCCAGCGTGTGCCGATGGTGGTCGAGGCAAGCGCCCGCACCAGGGCCCAGCTTTTGCCGATGGTGATCGAGGCAACCGACCGCTCCAGGGCCTAGCGTGTGCCGATGGTTATCGGGGCAACCGGCCGCACCAGGGCCCAGGGTCTGCCGATGGTGCTCGAGGCAACCGCCCGCACCAAGGCTCAGCATGTGCCGCTGGTGATCGAGGCAACAACCCACACCAGGGCCCAGCTTGTGCCGATGGCGGTCGAGGCAAGTGCCCGTACGGAAGGGCAGCCTATGCCGATGATGGTCGATGCA
>NW_028323044.1:10681850-10684350 GCF_047325235.1 Durio zibethinus | reverse complement strand
TCGAGGCCTTGGCCGAAGTTCGATTTTGAGCCACGGTGCCCATGCTTGGCTCCAGCATGTGCTGGTGCCGCATTTTTTTCACTCGGGACAGCATCGCCGGAGCATCGCCGGAGTACCGCCGGAGAACCTGACCGGCGGCATTGGGGTTCCGGCGATTGGGAGGGGGGCCGGGGGGGTGTGCGCACATGATGTGCGATGGGTGCTGGTACTTGGCCTTGTGTTGGCCCCCTATCCCTCATCAAACCTCTGAGAATTCACACCCCCTTAAAGAGCATTTGAGATTTTACAGGTTTGCTACCAGTAGCCGTTAAAGTGTCTGAAATGGGGACACTTTTTTCAAACGGTCACAAAATCTTCTCTACTTCGAGTTTTTAGCTGAATTTTTTTGTGCATGCCAACAAAAATAGAAGGATCATGCCTACAAAATTTGGGGCCAAAAATCCTTATAAAAAAATTTTAAAAAATCCCGAACCGCAAAAAGTTTCGAAAATCGTGAAAAATAGAAAACGAGTCATCTTCCAACGAAACTTCACGTGAAGGCTTAGGGGACCATTGTATGAATTTACAAGCCATAAAAATGGCATTGGCACGGCAAAAATTTGAAGATGTGCCTAAACCCACCAGGGCCCAGCGTGTGCCGATGGTGCTCGAGGCAACCGCCCGCACCAGGGCCCAGCGTGTGCCGATGGTGCTCGAGGCAAGCGCCCGCACCAGGGCCCAGCGTGTGCCGATGGTGGTCGAGGCAACCGCCCGCACCAGGGCCGATAGTGTGCCGATGGTGCTCGAGGCAACCTGTCGCACCAGGGCCCAGCGTGTGCCGATGGTGATCGAGGCAACCTGCCGCACCAGGGCCCAGCGTGTGCCGATGGTGGTCGAGGCAAGTTCCCGCACCAGCGCCCAGCGTGTGCCGATGGCGCTCGAGGCAACCGACCGCACCAGGACCCAGCGTGTGCCGATGGTGCTCGAGGCAACCTGCCGCACCAGGGCCCAGCGTCTGCCGATGGTGCTCGAGGCAACCTGCCGCACCAGGGCCCAGCGTCTGCCGATGGTGCTCGAGGCAAGCGCCCGCACCAGGGCCCAGCGTCTGCCGATGGTGGTCGAGGCAAGCGCCCGCACCAGGGCCCAGCGTGTGCCGATGGTGGTCGAGGCAACCGCCCGCACCAGGGCCCAGCGTGTGCCGATGGTGCTCGAGCAAACCTGCCGCACCAGGGCCCAGCGTGTGCCGATGGTGCTCGAGGCAACCGACCGCACCAAGGCCGAGCGTGTGCCGATGGTGGTCGAGGCAAGCGCCCGCACCAGGGCCCAGCGTGTGCCGATGGTGGTCGAGGCAACCTGCCGCACCAGGGCCCAGCGTGTGCCGATGGTGCTCGAGGCAACCGACCGCACCAGGGCCGAGCGTGTGCCGATGGTGCTCGAGGCAAGCGCCCGCACCAGGGCCCAGCGTGTGCCGATGGTGGTCGAGGCAACCTGCCGCACCAGCGCCCAGCGTGTGCCGATGGTGCTCGAGGCAACCTGCCGCACCAGGGCCCAGCGTGTGCCGATGGTGGTCGAGGCAACCGCCCGCACCAGGGCCCAGCGTGTGCCGATGGTGGTCGAGGCAACCGCCCGCACCAGGGCCCAGCGTGTGCCGATGGTGGTCGAGGCAACCTGCCGCACCAGGGCGGAGCGTGTGCCGATGGTGGTCGAGGCAAGCGCCCGCACCAGGGCCCAGCGTGTGCCGATGGTGGTCGAGGCTGCCGATGGTGGTCGAGGCAACCTGCCGCAGCAGGGCCCAGCGTGTGCCGATGGTGCTCGAGGCAACCGACCGCACCAGGGCCGAGCGTGTGCCGATGGTGCTCGAGGCAAGCTGCCGCACCAGGGCCCAGCGTGTGCCGATGGTGGTCGAGGCAACCGCCCGCACCAGGGCCCAGCGTGTGCCGATGGTGATCGAGGCAACCGACCGCACCAGGGCCCAGCGTGTGCCGATGGTGCTCGAGGCAACCTGCCGCACCAGGGCCCAGTGTGTGCCGATGGTCGTCGAGGGAACCTGCCGCACCAGGGCCCAGCGTGTGCCGATGGTGGTCGAGGCAAGCGCCCGCACCAGGGCCCAGCGTGTGCCGATGGTGCTCGAGGCAACCGACCGCACCAGGGCCCAGCGTGTGCCGATGGTGCTCGAGGCAACCTGCCGCACCAGGGCCCAGCGTGTGCCGATGGTGGTCGAGGCAAGCGCCCGCACCAGGGCCCAGCGTGTGCCGATGGTGGTCGAGGCAAGCGCCCGCACCAGGGCCCAGCGTGTGCCGATGGTGCTCGAGGCAACCGACCGCACCAGGGCCTAGCGTGTGCCGATGGTGGTCGAGGCAAGCGGCCGCACCAGGGCCCAGCGTGTGCCGATGGTGGTCGAGGCAAGCGCCCGCACAAGGGCCCAGCGTGTGCCGATGGTGGTCGAGGCAAGCGCCCGCACCAGGGCCCAGCGTGTGCCGATGGTGGTCGAGGCTGCCGATGGTGGTCGAGGCAACCTGCC
>NW_028323044.1:10669350-10671850 GCF_047325235.1 Durio zibethinus | reverse complement strand
CAAGAGCCCGCACCAAGGGCCAGCGTGTGCCCATGGTGCTCGAGGCAACCGTCCGCACCAGGGCCCAGCGTGTGCCGATGGTGGTCGAGGCAACCGCCCGCACCAGGGCCCAGCGTGTGCCGATGGTGCTCGAGGCAACCGCCCGCACCAAGGGCCGGCTTGTGCCGATGGTGTTCGAGGCAACCGCCCGCACCAGGGCCCAGCGTGTGCCGATGGTGGTCGAGGCAACCGCCAGCACCAGGGCCCAGCGTGTGCCGATGGTGGTCGAGGCAACCGCCCGCACCAGGGCCCAGCGTGTGCCGATGGTGGTCGAGGCAACCGCCCGCACCAGGGCCCAGCGTGTGCCGATGGTGGTCGAGGCAAGCGCCCGCACCAGGGCCCAGCGTGTGCCGATGGTGGTCGAGGCAAGCGCCCTCACCAAGGCCGAGCGTGTGCCGATGGTGGTCGAGGCAACCGCCCGCACCAGGGCCCAGCGTGTGCCGATGGTGGTCGAGGCAACCGCCCGCACCAGGGCCCAGCGTGTGCCGATGGTGGTCGAGGCAAGCGCCCGCACCAAGGCCGAGCGTGTGCCGATGGTGGTCGAGGCAAGCGCCCGCACCAGGGCGCAGCGTGTGCCGATGGTGGTCGAGGCAAGCGCCCTCACCAAGGCCGAGCGTGTGCCGATGGTGGTCGAGGCAACCGGCCGCACCAAGGGCCGGCGTGTGCCGATGGTGTTCGAGGCAACCGCCCGCACCAGGGCCCAGCGTGTGCCGATGGTGGTCGAGCCAGGAGCCCGCACCAAGGGCCGGCTTGTGTCGATGGTGTTCGGGGCAATCGCCCGTACCAGGGCCCAGCGTGTGCCGATGGTGCTGGGGGCAAGCGCCCGCACCAGGGCCCAGCGTGTGCCGATGGTGCTGGGGGCAAGCGCCCGCCCCAGGGCCCAGCGTGTGCCGATGGTTATCGGGGCAATCGGCCGCACCAGGGCCCAGGGTCTGCCGATGGTGCTCGAGGCAACCGCCCGCACCAAGGCTCAGCATGTGCCGATTGTGATCGAGGCAACAACCCACACCAGGGCCCAGCTTGTGCCGATGGCGGTCGAGGCAAGTGCCCGTACCGAAGGGCAGCCTATGCCGATGATGGTCGATGCATGTGCCATCACCATGCGTCATCATGTGCCATTGATGGTCGAGGCCTTGGCCGAAGTTCGATTTTGAGCCACGGTGCCCATGCTTGGCTCCAGCATGTGCTGGTGCCGCATTTTTTTCACTCGGGACAGCATCGCCGGAGCATCGCCGGAGCATCGCCGGAGTACCGCCGGAGAACCTGACCGGCGGCATTGGGGTTCCGGCGATTGGGAGGGGGGCCGGGGGGGTGTGCGCACATGATGTGCGATGGGTGCTGGTACTTGGCCTTGTGTTGGCCCCCTATCCCTCATCAAACCTCTGAGAATTCACACCCCCTTAAAGAGCATTTGAGATTTTACAGGTTTGCTACCAGTAGCCGTTAAAGTGTCTGAAATGGGGACACTTTTTTCAAACGGTCACAAAATCTTCTCTACTTCGAGTTTTTAGCTGAATTTTTTTGTGCATGCCAACAAAAATAGAAGGATCATGGCTACAAAATTTGGGGCCAAAAATCCTTATAAAAAAATTTTAAAAAATCCCGAACCGCAAAAAGTTTCGAAAATCGTGAAAAATAGAAAACGAGTCATCTTCCAACGAAACTTCACGTGAAGGCTTAGGGGACCATTGTATGAATTTACAAGCCATAAAAATGGCATTGGCACGGCAGAAATTTGAAGATGTGCCTAAACCCACCAGGGCCCAGCGTGTGCCGATGGTGCTCGAGGCAACCGCCCGCACCAGGGCCCAGCGTGTGCCGATGGTGCTCGAGGCAAGCGCCCGCACCAGGGCCCAGCGTGTGCCGATGGTGGTCGAGGCAACCGCCCGCACCAGGGCCGATAGTGTGCCGATGGTGCTCGAGGCAACCTGTCGCACCAGGGCCCAGCGTGTGCCGATGGTGATCGAGGCAACCTGCCGCACCAGGGCCCAGCGTGTGCCGATGGTGGTCGAGGCAAGTTCCCGCACCAGCGCCCAGCGTGTGCCGATGGCGCTCGAGGCAACCGACCGCACCAGGGCCCAGCGTGTGCCGATGGTGCTCGAGGCAACCTGCCGCACCAGGGCCCAGCGTCTGCCGATGGTGCTCGAGGCAACCTGCCGCACCAGGGCCCAGCGTCTGCCGATGGTGCTCGAGGCAAGCGCCCGCACCAGGGCCCAGCGTGTGCCGATGGTGGTCGAGGCAAGCGCCCGCACCAGGGCCCAGCGTGTGCCGATGGTGGTCGAGGCAACCGCCCGCACCAGGGCCCAGCGTGTGCCGATGGTGCTCGAGCAAACCTGCCGCACCAGGGCCCAGCGTGTGCCGATGGTGCTCGAGGCAACCGACCGCACCAGGGCCGAGCGTGTGCCGATGGTGGTCGAGGCAAGCGCCCGCACCAGGGCCCAGCGTGTGCCGATGGTGGTCG
>NW_028323044.1:10651850-10659350 GCF_047325235.1 Durio zibethinus | reverse complement strand
CACGCAATGGGAGGCCCATCGCGCACACCTACTCCCCCCGTGGGGGGGGGAGAGGGGGTGCCGGACCACCACCCCCTAAAGAGCATTAGAGATTTTACAGATATGCTACCAGTAGACGTTAAAATGTCTGAAACGGGGACACTTTTTCCAAACAAGCAAATCCCACACCGAGGGTGCGCAGGTGCCGATGGTGGTCGAGGCATGTGCCCGCAACAAGGGCCAACGTGAGCCGATGGTGGTCGAGGCAACCGCCCGCACCAGCTCGAGGCATGTGCCCACACCAAGGCCCGGCATGTATCGATGGTGTTCGACGTAGGGGCAATCTTCTGCTGATGGTGGTCGAGGCAAGAGCCCGCACCAAGGGCCAGCGTGTGCCCATGGTGCTCGAGGCAACCGTCCGCACCAGGGCCCAACGTGTGCCGATGGTGGTCGAGGCAACCGCCCGCACCAGGGCCCAGCGTGTGCCGATGGTGCTCGAGGCAACCGCCCGCACCAAGGGCCGGCTTGTGCCGATGGTGTTCGAGGCAACCGCCCGCACCAGGGCCCAGCGTGTGCCGATGGTGGTCGAGGCAACCGCCAGCACCAGGGCCCAGCGTGTGCCGATGGTGGTCGAGGCAACCGCCCGCACCAGGGCCCAGCGTGTGCCGATGGTGGTCGAGGCAACCGCCCGCACCAGGGCCCAGCGTGTGCCGATGGTGGTCGAGGCAAGCGCCCGCACCAGGGCCCAGCGTGTGCCGATGGTGGTCGAGGCAAGCGCCCTCACCAAGGCCGAGCGTGTGCCGATGGTGGTCGAGGCAACCGCCCGCACCAGGGCCCAGCGTGTGCCGATGGTGGTCGAGGCAACCGCCCGCACCAGGGCCCAGCGTGTGCCGATGGTGGTCGAGGCAACCGCCCGCACCAGGGCCCAGCGTGTGCCGATGGTGCTCGAGCAAACCTGCCGCACCAGGGCCCAGCGTGTGCCGATGGTGCTCGAGGCAACCGACCGCACCAGGGCCGAGCGTGTGCCGATGGTGGTCGAGGCAAGCGCCCGCACCAGGGCCCAGCGTGTGCCGATGGTGGTCGAGGCAACCTGCCGCACCAGGGCCCAGCGTGTGCCGATGGTGCTCGAGGCAACCGACCGCACCAGGGCCGAGCGTGTGCCGATGGTGCTCGAGGCAAGCGCCCGCACCAGGGCCCAGCGTGTGCCGATGGTGGTCGAGGCAACCTGCCGCACCAGCGCCCAGCGTGTGCCGATGGTGCTCGAGGCAACCTGCCGCACCAGGGCCCAGCGTGTGCCGATGGTGGTCGAGGCAAGCGCCCGCACCAGGGCCCAGCGTGTGCCGATGGTGGTCGAGGCAACCGCCCGCACCAGGGCCCAGCGTGTGCCGATGGTGGTCGAGGCAACCTGCCGCACCAGGGCGGAGCGTGTGCCGATGGTGGTCGAGGCAAGCGCCCGCACCAGGGCCCAGCGTGTGCCGATGGTGGTCGAGGCTGCCGATGGTGGTCGAGGCAACCTGCCGCAGCAGGGCCCAGCATGTGCCGATGGTGCTCGAGGCAACCGACCGCACCAGGGCCGAGCGTGTGCCGATGGTGCTCGAGGCAAGCTGCCGCACCAGGGCCCAGCGTGTGCCGATGGTGGTCGAGGCAACCGCCCGCACCAGGGCCCAGCGTGTGCCGATGGTGATCGAGGCAACCGACCGCACCAGGGCCCAGCGTGTGCCGATGGTGCTCGAGGCAACCTGCCGCACCAGGGCCCAGCGTGTGCCGATGGTCGTCGAGGGAACCTGCCGCACCAGGGCCCAGCGTGTGCCGATGGTGGTCGAGGCAAGCGCCCGCACCAGGGCCCAGCGTGTGCCGATGGTGCTCGAGGCAACCGACCGCACCAGGGCCCAGCGTGTGCCGATGGTGCTCGAGGCAACCTGCCGCACCAGGGCCCAGCGTGTGCCGATGGTGGTCGAGGCAAGCGCCCGCACCAGGGCCCAGCGTGTGCCGATGGTGGTCGAGGCAAGCGCCCGTGTCACGCCCTGGGCGGGCGCGCCAGGCACATCAGCCAGACCAGCAGGCGAGCCAGCAGCTAAGGCCCGCAGACCAGGCGTGCTGGCGGGTATCAGTGCGCAAAGCCTGTCAAACGAGCTCCAAACGCCCGCCCATCTTGCAGGCCAACTCATGAGACCAAGGCCTGGCATTTGGGCTGCCCGCACCACATCCAGAAGGGCCCGAGGTGCTGGATACGCAAGGGAAGCTTCTGGAACCAGGCAGGATCAGCATCAGCATCCTGGCAGATTTGGTTGACCCTGAAAATCAGGAACCAGCATCTTGATTAAATGTAATCCCATGATTGTAGCCTTTATTTTAGGGATTTGCCATTAAGTTGTAGCTGGAGCCTCAACTATAAATAGAGGGCTGCTCCACCCTCATTTGTACACCATCAAACACTTCTGTTTCAGTGAATACAAGAGCATTTCCAGAATTCTGTTTTCCTGTCCTGTTTCTCTTTAACTTGCGTAATCAGCCCTTCCCTTTGTTCTAGTGCCCGCACGCTTGTGTTTTAGGCTGACTTAGGCATCAAGGACGAGATTCCAAGCCTAAGGCCGCACGGATTCTGAGTCTAAGGTCGGAGCCCGTGACAGTTGGTATCAGAGCAAGTTCGATTCTGCGTGTTTGTGTTGTGCAGGTTAGATCGTGATTGAGGAGATGGCATCCCAAAGCGACGTTGCTAGCCAACAACCAGAGGCCCAGGAGCATGGGCGAGGAAGAGGCAAGAAAGCTGGTTCTAGAGATATCTGGTCTACCATGGACGGTAGGCTGGCCAAGGTGGAGGTGACCATAGGCGACATGGGGGAGAAGCTGGAGGAAGTAGAAACTCACATTGCATCGCTAGACTCCATGGGGGAGGAGATCCAAAGTGAGCTAGCAGCTGCTCTCAACAATGGCCTGGATGCGATCACCCAAAAGAATGAATCCTTGGAGGCGGAAGTTCTGACTTTGCAAGATGGCATGGAGGCCATGCGCCATGGCATGGAGGCCATGCGCCAGCGGATGGAGGAGCTTACCAGTGAGCTCGTGACTTGCAAGACTGCCATTGGGAATGGCATGTTTGCTGGAGTGTCTAGATCCAGATTGGATGTCCCCAAGCCTAAGGAGTTTAAGGGGACTAGGGCGGCCAAGGAAGTAGACAATTACCTTTGGGGTATGGAACAGTATTTCCAGGCCATGGGCATGCAAGACGAGGCGATAAAGGTAAGCACCGCTGCTATGTATCTCACTGATGTAGCCTTATTGTGGTGGAGGCGCAGGTGTGATGATGTCAGGCATGGGAACGCCAAGATTGGAACCTGGACAGAGTTCCAAAAGGAGTTCAGAGAACAATTTTACCCGGAGTATGCCGATGATGAGGCACGGGCAAAGTTGCGCAGGTTGAGCCAGCAAGGGAACATAAGAGAGTATGTTCAAAAATTCTCTGAACTGATGCTACAGATCTCGGATCTAGGCGAGAAGGACGCATTCTTTGCTTTCATGGATGGGCTGAAGCCGTGGGTGAAGCATGAGCTACAAAGGAGGGGAGTTCATGACTTGGCTAAAGCCATGACCACTGCCGAGGCGTTGATAGAGTTCAAGCCTCTGAACAAGTTCGAGTCTACCAAGCCCAAGGGTAAGGGCAGGGACGATAGGGACCGGAAGAAGCAGTCCAATGGGAAGGACCGTGACCGGGAGTCCAAGGATGGAGACCGAGACCGTTCAACCAAGGATGGCGAGAGGAAGCCATCAGCAGGCAAGTGGAAAGCAAAGGGGGACCGAGAACCACTAGCATGCTACCTATGTGGAGGGAGCCACATAGCACGCAATTGCCCGCAGAAGGGCAAGCTGGCTGCTGTAGACAGGGAGTCTGACGAGGAGCCAGAGTCAGGGGCAGCAAAGCTTGGGTCGTTGGTGCTCAATGCTGTCCAGAGTAAGGGGAGCCGCAAGCCAAAGGGCTTGATGTTTGCGGATCTGATGGTTGCGGGTCAGAAGGTGAGCGCACTGGTGGACACAGGTGCCTCACATCTTTTTATTTCAGGTGATGGAGCCCGGAAGCTCGGACTAAAGGTGCAGAAAGGGACTGGTACCATTAAGACGGTGAACTCCAAGGAAGTTCCAGCCATTGGAGTAGCACGGGGAGTGGAGTTGCAGCTTGGAGATTGGAAAGGCAAGGAGACCATTGAGGTAATACCCCTTGACGACTATGAGTTTGTGATTGGGTTGGATTTCCTTGTTCGGATTAACGCCCTCCTTGTGCCTTTTGCCGATTGTGTTTGCATCTTGGATGCACGGTGCCAATGCCTAGTACCATTGAGGAGAGGGTCTGGAGTTGGGTCACGGGTGGTGTCAGCCATCCAATTTGCCAAGGCGGTAAGCAGACAAGAAGACACCTTCTTGGCAGCCCTGAAATATGATGAGCCAAGGGAGAAGGAGACCGAGTCACCCTTGGAGGTGCTAAAGGTGTTGAAGACCTTTAGTGATGTGATGCCCGCAAAGCTGCCTAGCAAGCTACCACCTAAGAGGGAGGTGGACCACAAGATCGAGCTGGTGTCCGAGGCCAAGCCACCAGCCAGAGCCCCTTACCGAATGTCTCCACCAGAGTTGGAGGAGTTGAGGAAGCAGCTCAAGGAGTTAGTTGATGCTGGCTTCATCAGGCCATCGAAAGCACCCTATGGTGCACCGGTTCTATTCCAGCGCAAGCATGATGGGTCGTTGCGGCTGTGCATAGACTACCGGGCTTTGAACAAGCTGACCATTAAGAACAAGTACCCCATCCCACTCATTGCGGACTTGTTCGATCAACTTGGGAGCGCAAGGTGGTTCACCAAGCTGGATTTGAGGTCAGGCTATTATCAAGTCAGGATCGCGGAGGGAGATGAGCAAAAGACAGCATGTGTCACGCGGTATGGTTCGTACGAGTTCTTGGTGATGCCTTTCGGACTCACGAATGCCCCAGCAACATTCTGCACCCTTATGAACAAGGTACTTCAGTCATTCCTTGATCGGTTTGTTGTGGTTTATTTGGATGACATTGTGATCTACAGCCAGACTTTGGGAGAGCATGTAGACCACTTGAGACAGGTGTTCGAGGTGTTGCGGGCGCACAAGCTGTTTGTCAAGAGGGAGAAGTGCTCATTCGCCCAGCAGGAGATCCCATTCCTTGGCCACATAGTGGGAGGTGGCAGGATACGCATGGATGAAGGCAAGATAGATGCCATCCTGGAGTGGCAACCGCCAGCCAAGGTCACTGAGTTGAGATCGTTCCTTGGGCTGGTTAACTACTACAGGCGCTTCATCAAGGGTCACTCAGCAATAGCCACGCCATTGACTGACTTGCTCAAGAAAGGGAGAGCATGGGAGTGGAGCGCAGGGTGCCAGGAAGCCTTTGACAGGTTGAAGCGGGCTGTGACCGAGGAGCCAGTTTTGGCCTTGCCAGACCATGCCAAACCGTATGAGGTGCATACGGATGCATCAGACTTTGCCATAGGGGGCGTGTTGATGCAAGAGGGACGTCCAGTCGCGTTTGAGAGCAGGAAGCTGAACGAGACTGAACGCAAGTACACGGTCCAAGAGAAGGAGATGACTGCAGTGGTGCACTGCTTGCGCACTTGGCGCCATTACCTGTTGGGGTCGAGGTTCGTGGTGAGAACGGACAATGTGGCGACCAGCTACTTCCAGACGCAGAAGAAGCTGTCCCCCAAGCAGGCGAGATGGCAAGATTTTCTTGCAGAATTTGATTTCCAGATGGAGTACAAGCCAGGACGGGCGAACCTAGTGGCAGACGCCCTGAGCAGGAAGGCTAACCTTGCTGCCATTAGCCAACCAGAGGGGTCACTGGTGCCGCGCATCAAGGAGGGACTTGCGCATGATCCTACAGCCAAGGCTCTGATGGAGTACGCCCAGCAAGGTAAGACTAGGCGGTTTTGGTTGCAGGATGGGTTGCTGTACACCAGGGGCAGTAGACTGTTTGTGCCGCAGCACGGGAAGCTCCGCAAGGAAGTTTTGCAAGAGTGTCATGATTCAAGGTGGGCTGGACACCCAGGAGTGAGCCGCACCTTGGCGCTGATCGAGGACCGGTACTACTGGCCGCACATGAGGGACGATGTGGAGGCCTATGTGAAGACTTGTCTTGTGTGCCAACAGGACAAGGTGGAGCTCAAGAAACCAGGGGGTCTCTTGGAGCCATTGCCAGTGCCAGAGCGACCATGGGAGAGTGTTTCTCTGGACTTTATAGTCGGTCTACCCAAGACAGAGGGGTTTGGAAGCATCATGGTAGTGGTGGACAGGTTTTCCAAGTATGGAATCTTCATTCCAGCAACCAAGGAGTGCCCAGCCGAGGAGGCAGCTCGATTGTTCCTGAAGAACATGGTGAAGTACTGGGGAGTGCCGAGGACCATTGTTAGTGATCGGGACGGGCGTTTCACGGGCAGGTTCTGGACTGAGTTGTTCAAGCTGTTGGGGTCAGACTTGAACTTTTCCACCAGCATGCATCCACAGACCGATGGGCAGACAGAACGTGTGAACGGACTACTGGAGGTCTACCTCAGGCACTATGTGAGTGCCACACAAAGGGACTGGCCAAAGCTACTGGATATTGCGCAGTTTTCCTACAACTTGCAAAGGAGCGAGGCAACGAACCAGAGCCCATTTGAGGTTGTGACAGGGCAACAACCACTAACACCCGGTTCGATTGCTGCAGGTTATACAGGGCCGAATCCAGCAGCATACAAGTTTGCCAAGGCATGGCAGGAGCAAGCTGACTTGGCCAGAGTTTGTCTACACAAGGCGGCCAAGAGGTCGAAGAAGTGGGCAGACCAGAAGAGGCGGGATGTGCAGTTCCAGGTTGGAGACTTGGTGTTGGTGAAGCTGCATCCCATTGTGCGCCACAGGGGGCTGCACAAAGGCCTAGTCCGGAGGTATGAGGGACCTTTCCGAGTAGTCAAGAGAGTAGGCAAGGTTGCCTACAAGCTGGATATGCCACCCAAGCCGAGGGTACACCCGGTGTTCCATGTGAGCATGCTCAAGCCGTTCCATGAGGATGAGGGAGATCCAGGACGGGCAGAGTCAAAGCGTGCACCGTTGGGAGCAAGGGCCTCATATGAGAAGGAGGTCCACAGCATTATGGCTGACCGGGAAGTGAGACGGAAGAACTATCAACCAAGACATGAGTACTTGGTGCGCTGGAAGGGACTTCCAGACAGTGAGGCGAGCTGGGAACCAGCAGAGGACTTATGGCAGTTCGGGGACCAGATCAGGCAGTACCATGCAGAAGATGCAACGAGGGCGTTGCGCAATCAGGTGGGGGAGAATGTCACGCCCTGGGCGGGCGCGCCAGGCACATCAGCCAGACCAGCAGGCGAGCCAGCAGCTAAGGCCCGCAGACCAGGCGTGCTGGCGGGTATCAGTGCGCAAAGCCTGTCAAACGAGCTCCAAACGCCCGCCCATCTTGCAGGCCAACTCATGAGACCAAGGCCTGGCATTTGGGCTGCCCGCACCACATCC
>NW_028323044.1:10639350-10641850 GCF_047325235.1 Durio zibethinus | reverse complement strand
GCCGATGGTGGTCGAGGCAACCGCCCGCACCAGGGCCCAGCGTGTGCCGATGGTGCTCGAGGCAACCGCCCGCACCAAGGGCCGGCTTGTGCCGATGGTGTTCGAGGCAACCGCCCGCACCAGGGCCCAGCGTGTGCCGATGGTGGTCGAGGCAACCGCCAGCACCAGGGCCCAGCGTGTGCCGATGGTGGTCGAGGCAACCGCCCGCACCAGGGCCCAGCGTGTGCCGATGGTGGTCGAGGCAACCGCCCGCACCAGGGCCCAGCGTGTGCCGATGGTGGTCGAGGCAAGCGCCCGCACCAGGGCCCAGCGTGTGCCGATGGTGGTCGAGGCAAGCGCCCTCACCAAGGCCGAGCGTGTGCCGATGGTGGTCGAGGCAACCGCCCGCACCAGGGCCCAGCGTGTGCCGATGGTGGTCGAGGCAACCGCCCGCACCAGGGCCCAGCGTGTGCCAATGGTGGTCGAGGCAAGCGCCCGCACCAAGGCCGAGCGTGTGCCGATGGTGGTCGAGGCAAGCGCCCGCACCAGGGCGCAGCGTGTGCCGATGGTGGTCGAGGCAAGCGCCCTCACCAAGGCCGAGCGTGTGCCGATGGTGGTCGAGGCAACCGGCCGCACCAAGGGCCGGCGTGTGCCGATGGTGTTCGAGGCAACCGCCCGCACCAGGGCCCAGCGTGTGCCGATGGTGGTCGAGCCAGGAGCCCGCACCAAGGGCCGGCTTGTGTCGATGGTGTTCGGGGCAACCGCCCGTACCAGGGCCCAGCGTGTGCCGATGGTGCTGGGGGCAAGCGCCCGCACCAGGGCCCAGCGTGTGCCGATGGTGCTGGGGGCAAGCGCCCGCCCCAGGGCCCAGCGTGTGCCGATGGTTATCGGGGCAATCGGCCGCACCAGGGCCCAGGGTCTGCCGATGGTGCTCGAGGCAACCGCCCGCACCAAGGCTCAGCATGTGCCGATTGTGATCGAGGCAACAACCCACACCAGGGCCCAGCTTGTGCCGATGGCGGTCGAGGCGAGTGCCCGTACCGAAGGGCAGCCTATGCCGATGATGGTCGATGCATGTGCCATCACCATGCGTCATCATGTGCCATTGATGGTCGAGGCCTTGGCCGAAGTTCGATTTTGAGCCACGGTGCCCATGCTTGGCTCCAGCATGTGCTGGTGCCGCATTTTTTTCACTCGGGACAGCATCGCCGGAGCATCGCCGGAGCATCGCCGGAGTACCGCCGGAGAACCTGACCGGCGGCATTGGGGTTCCGGCGATTGGGAGGGGGGCCGGGGGGGTGTGCGCACATGATGTGCGATGGGTGCTGGTACTTGGCCTTGTGTTGGCCCCCTATCCCTCATCAAACCTCTGAGAATTCACACCCCCTTAAAGAGCATTTGAGATTTTACAGGTTTGCTACCAGTAGCCGTTAAAGTGTCTGAAATGGGGACACTTTTTTCAAACGGTCACAAAATCTTCTCTACTTCGAGTTTTTAGCTGAATTTTTTTGTGCATGCCAACAAAAATAGAAGGATCATGCCTACAAAATTTGGGGCCAAAAATCCTTATAAAAAAATTTTAAAAAATCCCGAACCGCAAAAAGTTTCGAAAATCGTGAAAAATAGAAAACGAGTCATCTTCCAACGAAACTTCACGTGAAGGCTTAGGGGACCATTGTATGAATTTACAAGCCATAAAAATGGCATTGGCACGGCAGAAATTTGAAGATGTGCCTAAACCCACCAGGGCCCAGCGTGTGCCGATGGTGCTCGAGGCAACCGCCCGCACCAGGGCCCAGCGTGTGCCGATGGTGCTCGAGGCAAGCGCCCGCACCAGGGCCCAGCGTGTGCCGATGGTGGTCGAGGCAACCGCCCGCACCAGGGCCGATAGTGTGCCGATGGTGCTCGAGGCAACCTGTCGCACCAGGGCCCAGCGTGTGCCGATGGTGATCGAGGCAACCTGCCGCACCAGGGCCCAGCGTGTGCCGATGGTGGTCGAGGCAAGTTCCCGCACCAGCGCCCAGCGTGTGCCGATGGCGCTCGAGGCAACCGACCGCACCAGGGCCCAGCGTGTGCCGATGGTGCTCGAGGCAACCTGCCGCACCAGGGCCCAGCGTCTGCCGATGGTGCTCGAGGCAACCTGCCGCACCAGGGCCCAGCGTCTGCCGATGGTGCTCGAGGCAAGCGCCCGCACCAGGGCCCAGCGTGTGCCGATGGTGGTCGAGGCAAGCGCCCGCACCAGGGCCCAGCGTGTGCCGATGGTGGTCGAGGCAACCGCCCGCACCAGGGCCCAGCGTGTGCCGATGGTGCTCGAGCAAACCTGCCGCACCAGGGCCCAGCGTGTGCCGATGGTGCTCGAGGCAACCGACCGCACCAGGGCCGAGCGTGTGCCGATGGTGGTCGAGGCAAGCGCCCGCACCAGGGCCCAGCGTGTGCCGATGGTGGTCGAGGCAACCTGCCGCACCAGGGCCCAGCGTGTGCCGATGGTGCTCGAGGCAACCGACCGCACCAGGGCCGAGCG
>NW_028323044.1:10621850-10629350 GCF_047325235.1 Durio zibethinus | reverse complement strand
GGACGTTGGCCGGGGTGCACGCAATGGGAGGCCCATCGCGCACACCTACTCCCCCCGTGGGGGGGGGAGAGGGGGTGCCGGACCACCACCCCCTAAAGAGCATTAGAGATTTTACAGATATGCTACCAGTAGACGTTAAAATGTCTGAAACGGGGACACTTTTTCCAAACAAGCAAATCCCACACCGAGGGTGCGCAGGTGCCGATGGTGGTCGAGGCATGTGCCCGCAACAAGGGCCAACGTGAGCCGATGGTGGTCGAGGCAACCGCCCGCACCAGCTCGAGGCATGTGCCCACACCAAGGCCCGGCATGTATCGATGGTGTTCGACGTAGGGGCAATCTTCTGCTGATGGTGGTCGAGGCAAGAGCCCGCACCAAGGGCCAGCGTGTGCCCATGGTGCTCGAGGCAACCGTCCGCACCAGGGCCCAGCGTGTGCCGATGGTGGTCGAGGCAACCGCCCGCACCAGGGCCCAGCGTGTGCCGATGGTGCTCGAGGCAACCGCCCGCACCAAGGGCCGGCTTGTGCCGATGGTGTTCGAGGCAACCGCCCGCACCAGGGCCCAGCGTGTGCCGATGGTGGTCGAGGCAACCGCCAGCACCAGGGCCCAGCGTGTGCCGATGGTGGTCGAGGCAACCGCCCGCACCAGGGCCCAGCGTGTGCCGATGGTGGTCGAGGCAACCGCCCGCACCAGGGCCCAGCGTGTGCCGATGGTGGTCGAGGCAAGCGCCCTCACCAAGGCCGAGCGTGTGCCGATGGTGGTCGAGGCAACCGCCCGCACCAGGGCCCAGCGTGTGCCGATGGTGGTCGAGGCAACCGCCCGCACCAGGGCCCAGCGTGTGCCGATGGTGGTCGAGGCAAGCGCCCGCACCAAGGCCGAGCGTGTGCCGATGGTGGTCGAGGCAAGCGCCCGCACCAGGGCGCAGCGTGTGCCGATGGTGGTCGAGGCAAGCGCCCTCACCAAGGCCGAGCGTGTGCCGATGGTGGTCGAGGCAACCGGCCGCACCAAGGGCCGGCGTGTGCCGATGGTGTTCGAGGCAACCGCCCGCACCAGGGCCCAGCGTGAGCCGATGGTGGTCGAGCCAGGAGCCCGCACCAAGGGCCGGCTTGTGTCGATGGTGTTCGGGGCAACCGCCCGTACCAGGGCCCAGCGTGTGCCGATGGTGCTGGGGGCAAGCGCCCGCACCAGGGCCCAGCGTGTGCCGATGGTGCTGGGGGCAAGCGCCCGCCCCAGGGCCCAGCGTGTGCCGATGGTTATCGGGGCAATCGGCCGCACCAGGGCCCAGGGTCTGCCGATGGTGCTCGAGGCAACCGCCCGCACCAAGGCTCAGCATGTGCCGATTGTGATCGAGGCAACAACCCACACCAGGGCCCAGCTTGTGCCGATGGCGGTCGAGGCAAGTGCCCGTACCGAAGGGCAGCCTATGCCGATGATGGTCGATGCATGTGCCATCACCATGCGTCATCATGTGCCATTGATGGTCGAGGCCTTGGCCGAAGTTCGATTTTGAGCCACGGTGCCCATGCTTGGCTCCAGCATGTGCTGGTGCCGCATTTTTTTCACTCGGGACAGCATCGCCGGAGCATCGCCGGAGCATCGCCGGAGCATCGCCGGAGTACCGCCGGAGAACCTGACCGGCGGCATTGGGGTTCCGGCGATTGGGAGGGGGGCCGGGGGGGTGTGCGCACATGATGTGCGATGGGTGCTGGTACTTGGCCTTGTGTTGGCCCCCTATCCCTCATCAAACCTCTGAGAATTCACACCCCCTTAAAGAGCATTTGAGATTTTACAGGTTTGCTACCAGTAGCCGTTAAAGTGTCTGAAATGGGGACACTTTTTTCAAACGGTCACAAAATCTTCTCTACTTCGAGTTTTTAGCTGAATTTTTTTGTGCATGCCAACAAAAATAGAAGGATCATGCCTACAAAATTTGGGGCCAAAAATCCTTATAAAAAAATTTTAAAAAATCCCGAACCGCAAAAAGTTTCGAAAATCGTGAAAAATAGAAAACGAGTCATCTTCCAACGAAACTTCACGTGAAGGCTTAGGGGACCATTGTATGAATTTACAAGCCATAAAAATGGCATTGGCACGGCAGAAATTTGAAGATGTGCCTAAACCCACCAGGGCCCAGCGTGTGCCGATGGTGCTCGAGGCAACCGCCCGCACCAGGGCCCAGCGTGTGCCGATGGTGCTCGAGGCAAGCGCCCGCACCAGGGCCCAGTGTGTGCCGATGGTGGTCGAGGCAACCGCCCGCACCAGGGCCGATAGTGTGCCGATGGTGCTCGAGGCAACCTGTCGCACCAGGGCCCAGCGTGTGCCGATGGTGATCGAGGCAACCTGCCGCACCAGGGCCCAGCGTGTGCCGATGGTGGTCGAGGCAAGTTCCCGCACCAGCGCCCAGCGTGTGCCGATGGCGCTCGAGGCAACCGACCGCACCAGGGCCCAGCGTGTGCCGATGGTGCTCGAGGCAACCTGCCGCACCAGGGCCCAGCGTCTGCCGATGGTGCTCGAGGCAAGCGCCCGCACCAGGGCCCAGCGTGTGCCGATGGTGGTCGAGGCAAGCGCCCGCACCAGGGCCCAGCGTGTGCCGATGGTGGTCGAGGCAACCGCCCGCACCAGGGCCCAGCGTGTGCCGATGGTGCTCGAGCAAACCTGCCGCACCAGGGCCCAGCGTGTGCCGATGGTGCTCGAGGCAACCGACCGCACCAGGGCCGAGCGTGTGCCGATGGTGGTCGAGGCAAGCGCCCGCACCAGGGCCCAGCGTGTGCCGATGGTGGTCGAGGCAACCTGCCGCACCAGGGCCCAGCGTGTGCCGATGGTGCTCGAGGCAACCGACCGCACCAGGGCCGAGCGTGTGCCGATGGTGCTCGAGGCAAGCGCCCGCACCAGGGCCCAGCGTGTGCCGATGGTGGTCGAGGCAACCTGCCGCACCAGCGCCCAGCGTGTGCCGATGGTGCTCGAGGCAACCTGCCGCACCAGGGCCCAGCGTGTGCCGATGGTGGTCGAGGCAAGCGCCCGCACCAGGGCCCAGCGTGTGCCGATGGTGGTCGAGGCAACCGCCCGCACCAGGGCCCAGCGTGTGCCGATGGTGGTCGAGGCAACCTGCCGCACCAGGGCGGAGCGTGTGCCGATGGTGGTCGAGGCAAGCGCCCGCACCAGGGCCCAGCGTGTGCCGATGGTGGTCGAGGCTGCCGATGGTGGTCGAGGCAACCTGCCGCAGCAGGGCCCAGCGTGTGCCGATGGTGCTCGAGGCAACCGACCGCACCAGGGCCGAGCGTGTGCCGATGGTGCTCGAGGCAAGCTGCCGCACCAGGGCCCAGCGTGTGCCGATGGTGGTCGAGGCAACCGCCCGCACCAGGGCCCAGCGTGTGCCGATGGTGATCGAGGCAACCGACCGCACCAGGGCCCAGCGTGTGCCGATGGTGCTCGAGGCAACCTGCCGCACCAGGGCCCAGCGTGTGCCGATGGTCGTCGAGGGAACCTGCCGCACCAGGGCCCAGCGTGTGCCGATGGTGGTCGAGGCAAGCGCCCGCACCAGGGCCCAGCGTGTGCCGATGGTGCTCGAGGCAACCGACCGCACCAGGGCCCAGCGTGTGCCGATGGTGCTCGAGGCAACCTGCCGCACCAGGGCCCAGCGTGTGCCGATGGTGGTCGAGGCAAGCGCCCGCACCAGCGCCCAGCGTGTGCCGATGGTGCTCGAGGCAACCGACCGCACCAGGGCCCAGCGTGTGCCGATGGTGGTCGAGGCAAGCGGCCGCACCAGGGCCCAGCGTGTGCCGATAGTGGTCGAGGCAAGCGCCCGCACAAGGGCCCAGCGTGTGCCGATGGTGGTCGAGGCAAGCGCCCGCACCAGGGCCCAACGTGTGCCGATGGTGCTGGGGGCAACCGCCCGCACCAGGGCCCAGCGTGTGCCGATGGTGATCGAGGCAACCGCCCGCCCCAGGGCCCAGCGTGTGCCGATGGTGGTCGAGGCAAGCGCCCGCACCAGGGCCCAGCGTGTGCCGATGGTGGTCGAGGCAACCTGCCGCAGCAGGGCCCAGCGTGTGCCGATGGTGCTCGAGGCAACCGACCGCACCAGGGCCGAGCGTGTGCCGATGGTGCTCGAGGCAAGCTGCCGCACCAGGGCCCAGCGTGTGCCGATGGTGGTCGAGGCAACCGCCCGCACCAGGGCCCAGCGTGTGCCGATGGTGATCGAGGCAACCGACCGCACCAGGGCCCAGCGTGTGCCGATGGTGCTCGAGGCAACCTGCCGCACCAGGGCCCAGCGTGTGCCGATGGTCGTCGAGGGAACCTGCCGCACCAGGGCCCAGCGTGTGCCGATGGTGGTCGAGGCAAGCGCCCGCACCAGGGCCCAGCGTGTGCCGATGGTGCTCGAGGCAACCGACCGCACCAGGGCCCAGCGTGTGCCGATGGTGCTCGAGGCAACCTGCCGCACCAGGGCCCAGCGTGTGCCGATGGTGGTCGAGGCAAGCGCCCGCACCAGGGCCCAGCGTGTGCCGATGGTGGTCGAGGCAAGCGCCCGCACCAGGGCCCAGCGTGTGCCGATGGTGCTCGAGGCAACCGACCGCACCAGGGCCCAGCGTGTGCCGATGGTGGTCGAGGCAAGCGGCCGCACCAGGGCCCAGCGTGTGCCGATAGTGGTCGAGGCAAGCGCCCGCACAAGGGCCCAGCGTGTGCCGATGGTGGTCGAGGCAAGCGCCCGCACCAGGGCCCAACGTGTGCCGATGGTGCTGGGGGCAACCGACCGCACCAGGGCCCAGCGTGTGCCGATGGTGATCGAGGCAACCGCCCGCCCCAGGGCCGAGCGTGTGCCGATGGTGGTCGAGGCAAGCGCCCGCACCAGGGCCCAGCGTGTGCCGATGGTGGTCGAGGCAACCTGCCGCAGCAGGGCCCAGCGTGTGCCGATGGTGCTCGAGGCAACCGACCGCACCAGGGCCGAGCGTGTGCCGATGGTGCTCGAGGCAAGCTGCCGCACCAGGGCCCAGCGTGTGCCGATGGTGGTCGAGGCAACCGCCCGCACCAGGGCCCAGCGTGTGCCGATGGTGATCGAGGCAACCGACCGCACCAGGGCCCAGCGTGTGCCGATGGTGCTCGAGGCAACCTGCCGCACCAGGGCCCAGCGTGTGCCGATGGTCGTCGAGGGAACCTGCCGCACCAGGGCCCAGCGTGTGCCGATGGTGGTCGAGGCAAGCGCCCGCACCAGGGCCCAGCGTGTGCCGATGGTGCTCGAGGCAACCGACCGCACCAGGGCCCAGCGTGTGCCGATGGTGCTCGAGGCAACCTGCCGCACCAGGGCCCAGCGTGTGCCGATGGTGGTCGAGGCAAGCGCCCGCACCAGGGCCCAGCGTGTGCCGATGGTGGTCGAGGCAAGCGCCCGCACCAGGGCCCAGCGTGTGCCGATGGTGCTCGAGGCAACCGACCGCACCAGGGCCCAGCGTGTGCCGATGGTGGTCGAGGCAAGCGGCCGCACCAGGGCCCAGCGTGTGCCGATAGTGGTCGAGGCAAGCGCCCGCACAAGGGCCCAGCGTGTGCCGATGGTGGTCGAGGCAAGCGCCCGCACCAGGGCCCAACGTGTGCCGATGGTGCTGGGGGCAACCGCCCGCACCAGGGCCCAGCGTGTGCCGATGGTGATCGAGGCAACCGCCCGCCCCAGGGCCCAGCGTGTGCCGATGGTGGTCGAGGCAAGCGCCCGCACCAGGGCCCAGCGTGTGCCGATGGTGGTCGAGGCAACCTGCCGCAGCAGGGCCCAGCGTGTGCCGATGGTGCTCGAGGCAACCGACCGCACCAGGGCCGAGCGTGTGCCGATGGTGCTCGAGGCAAGCTGCCGCACCAGGGCCCAGCGTGTGCCGATGGTGGTCGAGGCAACCGCCCGCACCAGGGCCCAGCGTGTGCCGATGGTGATCGAGGCAACCGACCGCACCAGGGCCCAGCGTGTGCCGATGGTGCTCGAGGCAACCTGCCGCACCAGGGCCCAGCGTGTGCCGATGGTCGTCGAGGGAACCTGCCGCACCAGGGCCCAGCGTGTGCCGATGGTGGTCGAGGCAAGCGCCCGCACCAGGGCCCAGCGTGTGCCGATGGTGCTCGAGGCAACCGACCGCACCAGGGCCCAGCGTGTGCCGATGGTGCTCGAGGCAACCTGCCGCACCAGGGCCCAGCGTGTGCCGATGGTGGTCGAGGCAAGCGCCCGCACCAGGGCCCAGCGTGTGCCGATGGTGGTCGAGGCAAGCGCCCGCACCAGGGCCCGGCGTGTGCCGATGGTGCTCGAGGCAACCGACCGCACCAGGGCCCAGCGTGTGCCGATGGTGGTCGAGGCAAGCGGCCGCACCAGGGCCCAGCATGTGCCGATGGTGGTCGAGGCAAGCGCCCGCACAAGGGCCCAGCGTGTGCCGATGGTGGTCGAGGCAAGCGCCCGCACCAGGGCCCAACGTGTGCCGATGGTGCTGGGGGCAACCGCCCGCACCAGGGCCCAGCGTGTGCCGATGGTGATCGAGGCAACCGCCCGCCCCAGGGCCCAGCGTGTGCCGATGGTGGTCGAGGCAAGCGCCCGCACCAGTGCCCAGCGTGTGCCAATGGTGGTCGAGGCAAGCGCCCGCACCAGGGCCCAGCTTTTGCCGATGGTGATCGAGGCAACCGGCCGCTCCAGGGCCCAGCGTGTGCCGATGGTTATCGGGGCAACCGGCCGCACCAGGGCCCAGGGTCTGCCGATGGTGCTCGAGGCAACCGCCCGCACCAAGGCTCAGCATGTGCCGCTGGTGATCGAGGCAACAACCCACACCAGGGCCCAGCTTGTGCCGATGGCGGTCGAGGCAAGTGCCCGTACGGAAGGGCAGCCTATGCCGATGATGGTCGATGCATGTGCCATCACCATGCGTCATCATGTGCCATTGATGGTCGAGGCCTTGGCCGAAGTTCGATTTTGAGCCACGGTGCCCATGCTTGGCTCCAGCATGTGCTGGTGCCGCATTTTTTTCACTCGGGACAGCATCGCCGGAGCATCGCCGGAGTACCGCCGGAGAACCTGACCGGCGGCATTGGGGTTCCGGCGATTGGGAGGGGGGCCGGGGGGGTGTGCGCACATGACGTGCGATGGGTGCTGGTGCTTGGCCCTTGTGTTGGCCCCCTATCCCTCATCAAACCTCTGAGAACTCACACCCCCTTAAAGAGCGTTTGAGATTTTACAGGTTTGCTGCCAGTAGCCGTTGAAGTGTCTGAAACGGGGACACTTTTTTCAAACGGTCGCGAAATCTTCTCCGGTTCGAGTTTTTAGCTGAATTTTTTTGTGCATGCCAACAAAAATAGAAGGATCACGTCCACAAAATTTGGGGCCAAAACTCCTTCTAAAAAAATTCTAAAAAATCACGAACCGCAAAAAGTTTCGAAAATCGTGAAAAATAGAAAACGAGTCATCTTGCAACGAAACTTCACGTGAAGGCTTAGGGGACCATTGTATGAATTTACAAGCCATAAAAATGGCATTGGCACGGCAGAAATTTGAAG
>NW_028323044.1:10609350-10611850 GCF_047325235.1 Durio zibethinus | reverse complement strand
CACGGCAGAAATTTGAGGATGTGCCTAAACCCACCAGGGCCCAGCGTGTGCCGATGGTGCTCGAGGCAACCGCCCGCACCAGGGCCCAGCGTGTGCCGATGGTGCTCGAGGCAACCTGTCGCACCAGGGCCCAGCGTGTGCCGATGGTGATCGAGGCAACCTGCCGCACCAGGGCCCAGCGTGTGCCGATGGTGGTCGAGGCAAGCGCCCGCACCAGCGCCCAGCGTGTGCCGATGGTGGTCGAGGCAACCGACCGCACCAGGGCCCTGCGTGTGCCGATGGTGCTCGAGGCAACTTGCCGCACCAGGGCCCAGCGTGTGCCGATGGCGCTCGAGGCAAGCTCCCGCACCAGGGCCCAGCGTGTGCCGATGGTGCTCGAGGCAACCTGCCGCACCAGGGCCCAGCGTGTGCCGATGGTGCTCGAGGCAAGCGCCCGCACCAGGGCCCAGCGTGTGCCGATGGTGGTCGAGGCAACCGCCCGCACCAGGGCCCAGCGTGTGCCGATGGCGCTCGAGGCAACCTGCCGCACCAGGGCCCAGCGTGTGCCGATGGTGCTCGAGGCAACCGCCCGCACCAGGGCCGATAGTGTGCCGATGGTGCTCGAGGCAACCTGTCGCACCAGGGCCCAGCGTGTGCCGATGGTGATCGAGGCAACCTGCCGCACCAGGGCCCAGCGTGTGCCGATGGTGGTCGAGGCAAGCGCCCGCACCAGCGCCCAGCGTGTGCCGATGGTGCTCGAGGCAACCGACCGCACCAGGGCCCAGCGTGTGCCGATGGTGCTCGAGGCAACTTGCCGCACCAGGGCCCAGCGTGTGTCGATGGCGCTCGAGGCAAGCTCCCGCACCAGGGCCCAGCGTGTGCCGATGGTGCTCGAGGCAACCTGCCGCACCAGGGCCCAGCGTGTGCCGATGGTGCTCGAGGCAAGCGCCCGCACCAGGGCCCAGCGTGTGCCGATGGTGGTCGAGGCAACCGCCCCCACCAGGGCCCAGCGTGTGCCGATGGTGGTCGAGGCAACCTGCCGCACCAGGGCCCAGCGTGTGCCGATGGTGCTCGAGGCAACCTGCCGCACCAGGGCCCAGCGTGTGCCGATGGTGCTCGAGGCAACCGACCGCACCAGGGCCCAGCGTGTGCCGATGGTGGTCGAGGCAAGCGCCCGCACCAGGGCCCAGCGTGTGCCGATGGTTGTCGAGGCTGCCGATGGTGGTCGAGGCAACCTGCCGCACCAGGGCCCAGCGTGTGCCGATGGTGCTCGAGGCAACCGACCGCACCAGGGCCGAGCGTGTGCCGATGGTGCTCGAGGCAAGCGCCCGCACCAGGGCCCAGCGTGTGCCGATGGTGGTCGAGGCAACCTGCCGCACCAGGGCCCAGCGTGTGCCGATGGTGCTCGAGGCAACCTGCCGCACCAGGGCCCAGCGTGTGCCGATGGTGGTCGAGGCAAGCGCCCGCACCAGGGCCCAGCGTGTGCCGATGGTGGTCGAGGCAAGCGCCCGCACCAGGGCCCAGCGTGTGCCGATGGTGGTCGAGGCAACCGCCCGCACCAGGGCCCAGCGTGTGCCGATGGTGGTCGAGGCAACCTGCCGCACCAGGGCCCAGCGTGTCTCGATGGTGGTCGAGGCAACCTGCCGCACCAGGGCCCAGCGTGTGCCGATGGTGCTCGAGGCAACCGACCGCACCAGGGCGGAGCGTGTGCCGATGGTGGTCGAGGCAGGCGCCCGCACCAGGGCCCAGCGTGTGCCGATGGTGCTCGTGGCAACCGACCGCACCAGGGCCGACCGTGTGCCGATGGTGCTCGAGGCAAGCTGCCGCACCAGGGCCCAGCGTGTGCCGATGGTGGTCGAGGCAACCGCCCGCACCAGGGCCCAGCGTGTGCCGATGGTGCTCGAGGCAAGCTGCCGCACTAGGGCCCAGCGTGTGCCGATGGTGGTCGAGGCAAGCTGCCGCACCAGGGCCCAGCGTGTGCCGATGGTGGTCGAGGCAACCGCCCGCACCAGGGCCCAGCGTGTGCCGATGGTGCTCGAGGCAACCTGCCGCACCAGGGCCCAGCGTGTGCCGATGGTGCTCGAGGCAACCGACCGCACCAGGGCAGAGCGTGTGCCGATGGTGGTCGAGGCAAGCGCCCGCACCAGGGCCCAGCGTGTGCCGATGGTGGTCGAGGCAACCTGCCGCACCAGGGCCCAGCGTGTGCCGATGGTGCTCGAGGCAACCGACCGCACCAGGGCCGAGCGTGTGCCGATGGTGCTCGAGGCAAGCTGCCGCACCAGGGCCCAGCGTGTGCCGATGGTGGTCGAGGCAACCGCCCGCACCAGGGCCCAGCGTGTGCCGATGGTGATCGAGGCAACCGACCGCACCAGGGCCCAGCGTGTGCCGATGGTGCTCGAGGCAACCTGCCGCACCAGGGCCCAGCGTGTGCCGATGGTGGTCGAGGCAAGTGCCCGCACCAGGGCCCAGCGTGTGCCGATGGTGCTCGAGGCAACCTGCCGCACCAGGGCCCAGCGTGTGC
>NW_028323044.1:10594350-10599350 GCF_047325235.1 Durio zibethinus | reverse complement strand
CCAGGGCCCAGCTTGTGCCCATGGCGGTCGAGGCAAGTGCCCGTACCGAAGGGCAGCCTATGCCGATGATGGTCGATGCATGTGCCATCACCATGCGTCATCATGTGCCATTGATGGTCGAGGCCTTGGCCGAAGTTCGATTTTGAGCCACGGTGCACATGCCTGGCTCCAGCATGTACTGGTGCCGCATTTTTTTCACTCGGGACAGCATCGCCGGAGCATCGCCGGAGAACCTGACCGGCGGCATTGGGGTTCCGGCGATTGGGAGGGGGGCCGGGGGGGTGTGCGCACATGATGTGCGATGGGTGCTGGTACTTGGCCTTGTGTTGGCCCCCTATCCCTCATCAAACCTCTGAGAATTCACACCCCCTTAAAGAGCATTTGAGATTTTACAGGTTTGCTACCAGTAGCCGTTAAAGTGTCTGAAATGGGGACACTTTTTTCAAACGGTCACAAAATCTTCTCCACTTCGAGTTTTTAGCTGAATTTTTTTGTGCATGCCAACAAAAATAGAAGGATCACGTCTACAAAATTTGGGGCCAAAAATCCTTATAAAAAAATTTTAAAAAATCCCGAACCGCAAAAAGTTTCGAAAATCGTGAAAAATAGAAAACGAGTCATCTTCCAACGAAACTTCACGTGAAGGCTTAGGGGACCGTTGTATGAATTTACAAGCCATAAAAATGGCATTGGCACGGCAGAAATTTGAAGATGTGCCTAAACCCACCAGGGCCCAGCGTGTGCCGATGGTGCTCGAGGCAACCGCCCGCACCAGGGCCCAGCGTGTGCCGATGGTGCTCGAGGCACCCGCCCGCACTAGAGGCAACCTGCCGCACCAGGGCCCAGCGTGTGCCGATGGTGGTCGAGGCAACCGCCCGCACCAGCGCCCAGCGTGTGCCGATGGTGGTCGAGGCAACCGCCCGCACCAGGGCCCAGCGTGTGCCGATGGTGCTCGAGGCAACCGCCCGCACCAGGGCCCAGCGTGTGCCGATGGTGGTCGAGGCAACCGCCCGCACCAGGGCCCAGCGTGTGCCGATGGTGCACCAGGGCCCAGCGTGTGCCGATGGTGCTCGAGGCAACCGACCGCACCAGCGCCCAGCGTGTGTCGATGGTGCTCGAGGCAACCGCCCGCACCAGGGCCCAGCGTGTGCCGATGGTGCTCGAGGCAACCTGTCGCACCAGGGCCCAGCGTGTGCCGATGGTGATCGAGGCAACCGCCCGCACCAGGGCCCAGCGTGTGCCGATGGTGCTCGAAGCAACCGACCGCACCAGGGCCCAGCGTGTGCCGATGGTGCTCGAGGCAAGCTGCCGCACCAGGGCCCAGCGTGTGCCGATGGTGGTCGAGGCAAGCGCCCGCACCAGGGCCCAGCGTGTGCCGATGGTGCTCGAGGCAACCTGCCGCACCAGGGCCCAGCGTGTGGTCGAGGCAAGCGCCCGCACCAGGGCCCAGCGTGTGCCGATGGTGGTCGAGGCAACCGCCCGCACCAGGGCCCAGCGTGTGCCGATGGTGCTCGAGGCAACCGACCGCACCAGGGCCCAGCGTGTGCCGATGGTGGTCGAGGCAAGCGCCCGCACCAGGGCCCAGCGTGTGCCGATGGTGGTCGAGGCAACCGCCCGCACCAGGGCCCAGCGTGTGCCGATGGGGGTCGAGGCAAGCGCCCGCACCAGGGCCCAGCGTGTGCCGATGGTGCTCGAGGCAACCTGCCGCACCAGGGCCCAGCGTGTGCCGATGGTGGTCGAGGTAAGCGCCCGCACCAGGGCCCAGCGTGTGCCGATGGTGGTCGAGGCAACCTGCCGCACCAGGGCCCAGCGTGTGCCGATGGTGGTCGAGGCAACCTCCCGCACCAGGGCCCAGTGTGTGTCGATGGTGGTCGAGGCAAGTGCCCGCACCAGGGCCCAGCGTGTGCCGATGGTGATCGAGGCAACCGCCCGCACCAGGGCCCAGCGTGTGCCGATGGTGCTCGAGGCAACCTGCCGTACCAGGGCCCAGCGTGTGCCGATGGTGGTCGAGGCAACCTGCCGTACCAGGGCCCAGCGTGTGCCGATGGTGGTCGAGGCAAGCGCCCGCACCAGGGCCCAGCGTGTGCCGATGGTGGTCGAGGCAAGCGCCCGCACCAGGGCCCAACGTGTGCCGATGGTGGTGGGGGCAACCGCCCGCACCAGGGCCCAACGTGTGCCGATGGTGATCGAGGCTACCGCCCACACCAGGGCCCAGCGTGTGCCGATGGTGCTCGAGGCAACCGCCCGCACCAGGGCCCAGCGTGTGCCGATGGTGCTCGAGGCAACCGCCCGCACGAGTGCCCAGCGTGTGCCGATGGTGGTCGAGGCAAGCGCCCGCACCAGGGCCCAGCGTGTGCCGATGGTGGTCGAGGCAAGCGCCCGCACCAGGGCCCAACGTGTGCCGATGGTGGTGGGGGCAACCGCCCGCACCAGGGCCCAACGTGTGCCGATGGTGATCGAGGCTACCGCCCACACCAGGGCCCAGCGTGTGCCGATGGTGCTCGAGGCAACCGCCCGCACCAGGGCCCAGCGTGTGCCGATGGTGCTCGAGGCAACCGCCCGCACGAGTGCCCAGCGTGTGCCGATGGTGGTCGAGGCAACCTGCCGTACCAGGGCCCAGCGTGTGCCGATGGTGGTCGAGGCAACCTGCCGTACCAGGGCCCAGCGTGTGCCGATGGTGGTCGAGGCAAGCGCCCGCACCAGGGCCCAGCGTGTGCCGATGGTGGTCGAGGCAACCGCCCGCACCAGGGCCCAGCGTGTGCCGATGGTGCTCGAGGCAACCGACCGCACCAGGGCCCAGCGTGTGTCGATGGTGGTCGAGGCAAGTGCCCGCACCAGGGCCCAGCGTGTGCCGATGGTGATCGAGGCAACCGCCCGCACCAGGGCCCAGCGTGTGCCGATGGTGCTCGAGGCAACCTGCCGTACCAGGGCCCAGCGTGTGCCGATGGTGGTCGAGGCAACCTGCCGTACCAGGGCCCAGCGTGTGCCGATGGTGGTCGAGGCAAGCGCCCGCACCAGGGCCCAGCGTGTGCCGATGGTGGTCGAGGCAAGCGCCCGCACCAGGGCCCAACGTGTGCCGATGGTGGTGGGGGCAACCGCCCGCACCAGGGCCCAACGTGTGCCGATGGTGATCGAGGCTACCGCCCACACCAGGGCCCAGCGTGTGCCGATGGTGCTCGAGGCAACCGCCCGCACCAGGGCCCAGCGTGTGCCGATGGTGCTCGAGGCAACCGCCCGCACGAGTGCCCAGCGTGTGCCGATGGTGGTCGAGGCAAGCGCCCGCACCAGGGCCCAGCGTGTGCCGATGGTGGTCGAGGCAAGCGCCCGCACCAGGGCCCAGCGTGTGCCGATGGTGGTCGAGGCAACCGACCGCACCAGCGCCCAGCGTGTGCCGATGGTGGTCGAGGCAACCGCCCGCACCAGGGCCCAGCGTGTGCCGATGGTGCTCGAGGCAACCGCCCGCACGAGTGCCCAGCGTGTGCCGATGGTGGTCGAGGCAAGCGCCCGCACCAGGGCCCAGCGTGTGCCGATGGTGGTCGAGGCAAGCGCCCGCACCAGGGCCCAGCGTGTGCCGATGGTGGTCGAGGCAACCGACCGCACCAGCGCCCAGCGTGTGCCGATGGTGGTCGAGGCAACCGCCCGCACCAGGGCCCAGCATGTGCCGATGGTGGTCGAGGCAACCGCCCGCACCAGGGCCCAGCGTGTGCCGATGGTGCTCGAGGCAACCGCCCGCACCAGGGCCCAGCGTGTGCCGATGGTGGTCGAGGCAACCGACCGCACCAGCGCCCAGCGTGTGCCGATGGTGGTCGAGGCAACCGCCCTCACCAGGGCCGAGCGTGTGCCGATGGTGCTCGAGGCAACCTGTCGCACCAGGGCCCAGCGGGTGCCGATGGTGATCGAGGCAACCGCCCGCACCAGGGCCCAGCGTGTGCCGATGCTGCTCGAGGCAACCGACCGCACCAGGGCCCAGCGTGTGCCGATGGTGGTCGAGGCAAGCGCCCGCACCAGGGCCCAGCGTGTGCCGATGGTGGTCGAGGCAAGCGCCCGCACCAGGGCCCAACGTGTGCCGATGGTGGTCGAGGCAAGCGCCCGCACCAGGGCCCAGCGTGTGCCGATGGTGCTGGGGCTAGCGCCCGCACAAGGGCCCAGCGTGTGCCAATGGTGGTCGAGGCAACCGCCCGCACCAGTGCCCAGCGTGTGCCGATGGTGGTCGACGCAAGCGCCCGCACCAGGGCCCAGCTTGTGCCGATGGTGATCGAGGCAACCGCCCGCTCCAGGGCCCAGCGTGTGCCGATGGTTATCGGGGCAACCGGCCGCACTAGGGCCCAGGGTCTGCCGATGGTGCTCGAGGCAACCGCCCGCACCAAGGCTCAGCCTGTGCCGATGGTGATCGAGGCAACAACCCACACCAGGGCCTAGCTTGTGCCGATGGCGGTCGAGGTAAGTGCCCGTACCGAAGGGCAGCCTATGCCGATGATGGTCGATGCATGTGCCATCACCATGCGTCATCATGTGCCATTGATGGTCGAGGCCTTGGCCGAAGTTCGATTTTGAGCCACGGTGTACATGCTTGGCTCCAGCATGTGCTGGTGCTGCATTTTTTTCACTCGGGACAGCATCGCCGGAGCATCGCCGGAGTACCGCCGGAGAACCTGACCGGCGGCATTGGGGTTCCGATGATTGGGAGGGGGGCCGGGGGGGTGTGCGCACATGATGTGCGATGGGTGCTGGTACTTGGCCCTTGTATTGGCCCCCTATCCCTCATCAAACCTCTGAGAACTCACACCCCCTTAAAGAGCATTTGAGATTTTACAGGTTTGCTGCCAGTAGCCGTTCAAGTGTCTGAAACGGGGACACTTTTTTCAAACGGTCACGAAATCTTCTCCGGTTCGAGTTTTTAGCTGAATTTTTTTGTGCATGCCAACAAAAATAGAAGGATCACGTCCACAAAATTTGGGGCCAAAACTCCTTCTAAAAAAATTCTAAAAAATCCCGAACCG
>NW_028323044.1:10581850-10584350 GCF_047325235.1 Durio zibethinus | reverse complement strand
GCCCAGCGTGTGCCGATGGTGCTCGAGGCAACAGCCCGCACCAGGGCCCAGCGTGTGCCGATGGTGGTCGAGGCAACCGCCCGCACCAGGGCCCAGCGTGTGCCGATGGTGCACCAGGGCCCAGCGTGTGCCGATGGTGCTCGAGGCAACCGACCGCACCAGCGCCCAGCGTGTGTCGATGGTGCTCGAGGCAACCGCCCGCACCAGGGCCCAGCGTGTGCCGATGGTGCTCGAGGCAACCTGTCGCACCAGGGCCCAGCGTGTGCCGATGGTGATCGAGGCAACCGCCCGCACCAGGGCCCAGCGTGTGCCGATGGTGCTCGAAGCAACCGACCGCACCAGGGCCCAGCGTGTGCCGATGGTGCTCGAGGCAAGCTGCCGCACCAGGGCCCAGCGTGTGCCGATGGTGGTCGAGGCAAGCGCCCGCACCAGGGCCCAGCGTGTGCCGATGGTGCTCGAGGCAACCTGCCGCACCAGGGCCCAGCGTGTGGTCGAGGCAAGCGCCCGCACCAGGGCCCAGCGTGTGGTCGAGGCAAGCGCCCGCACCAGGGCCCAGCGTGTGCCGATGGTGGTCGAGGCAACCGCCCGCACCAGGGCCCAGCGTGTGCCGATGGTGCTCGAGGCAACCGACCGCACCAGGGCCCAGCGTGTGCCGATGGTGGTCGAGGCAAGCACCCGCACCAGGGCCCAGCGTGGGCCGATGGTGGTCGAGGCAACCGCCCGCACCAGGGCCCAGCGTGTGCCGATGGGGGTCGAGGCAAGCGCCCGCACCAGGGCCCAGCATGTGCCGATGGTGCTCGAGGCAACCTGCCGCACAGGGCCCAGCGTGTGCCGATGGTGGTCGAGGTAAGCGCCCGCACCAGGGCCCAGCGTGTGCCGATGGTGGTCGAGGCAACCTGCCGCACCAGGGCCCAGCGTGTGCCGATGGTGGTCGAGGCAACCGCCCGCACCAGGGCCCAGTGTGTGTCGATGGTGGTCGAGGCAAGTGCCCGCACCAGGGCCCAGCGTGTGCCGATGGTGATCGAGGCAACCGCCCGCACCAGGGCCCAGCGTGTGCCGATGGTGCTCGAGGCAACCTGCCGTACCAGGGCCCAGCGTGTGCCGATGGTGGTCGAGGCAACCTGCCGTACCAGGGCCCAGCGTGTGCCGATGGTGGTCGAGGCAAGCGCCCGCACCAGGGCCCAGCGTGTGCCGATGGTGGTCGAGGCAAGCGCCCGCACCAGGGCCCAACGTGTGCCGATGGTGGTGGGGGCAACCGCCCGCACCAGGGCCCAACGTGTGCCGATGGTGATCGAGGCTACCGCCCACACCAGGGCCCAGCGTGTGCCGATGGTGCTCGAGGCAACCGCCCGCACCAGGGCCCAGCGTGTGCCGATGGTGCTCGAGGCAACCGCCCGCACGAGTGCCCAGCGTGTGCCGATGGTGGTCGAGGCAAGCGCCCGCACCAGGGCCCAGCGTGTGCCGATGGTGGTCGAGGCAAGCGCCCGCACCAGGGCCCAGCGTGTGCCGATGGTGGTCGAGGCAACCGACCGCACCAACGCCCAGCGTGTGCCGATGGTGGTCGAGGCAACCGCCCGCACCAGGGCCCAGCGTGTGCCGATGGTGCTCGAGGCAACCGCCCGCACGAGTGCCCAGCGTGTGCCGATGGTGGTCGAGGCAAGCGCCCGCACCAGGGCCCAGCGTGTGTCGATGGTGGTCGAGGCAAGCGCCCGCACCAGGGCCCAGCGTGTGCCGATGGTGGTCGAGGCAACCGACCGCACCAGCGCCCAGCGTGTGCCGATGGTGGTCGAGGCAACCGCCCGCACCAGGGCCCAGCATGTGCCGATGGTGGTCGAGGCAACCGCCCGCACCAGGGCCCAGCGTGTGCCGATGGTGCTCGAGGCAACCGACCGCACCAGCGCCCAGCGTGTGCCGATGGTGGTCGAGGCAACCGCCCTCACCAGGGCCGAGCGTGTGCCGATGGTGCTCGAGGCAACCTGTCGCACCAGGGCCCAGCGTGTGCCGATGGTGATCGAGGCAACCGCCCGCACCAGGGCCCAGCGTGTGCCGATGCTGCTCGAGGCAACCGACCGCACCAGGGCCCAGCGTGTGCCGATGGTGGTCGAGGCAAGCGCCCGCACCAGGGCCCAGCGTGTGCCGATGGTGGTCGAGGCAAGCGCCCGCACCAGGGCCCAACGTGTGCCGATGGTGGTCGAGGCAAGCGCCCGCACCAGGGCCCAGCGTGTGCCGATGGTGCTGGGGCTAGCGCCCGCACAAGGGCCCAGCGTGTGCCAATGGTGGTCGAGGCAACCGCCCGCACCAGTGCCCAGCGTGTGCCGATGGTGGTCGAGGCAAGCGCCCGCACCAGGGCCCAGCTTGTGCCGATGGTGATCGAGGCAACCGCCCGCTCCAGGGCCCAGCGTGTGCCGATGGTTATCGGGGCAACCGGCCGCACTAGGGCCCAGGGTCTGCCGATGGTGCTCGAGGCAACCGCCCGCACCAAGGCTCAGCCTGTGCCGAT
>NW_028323044.1:10569350-10571850 GCF_047325235.1 Durio zibethinus | reverse complement strand
GGGGCCGGGGGGGTGTGCGCACATGATGTGCGATGGGTGCTGGTACTTGGCCTTGTGTTGGCCCCCTATCCCTCATCAAACCTCTGAGAATTCACACCCCCTTAAAGAGCATTTGAGATTTTACAGGTTTGCTACCAGTAGCCGTTAAAGTGTCTGAAATGGGGACACTTTTTTCAAACGGTCACAAAATCTTCTCCACTTCGAGTTTTTAGCTGAATTTTTTTGTGCATGCCAACAAAAATAGAAGGATCACGCCTACAAAATTTGGGGCCAAAAATCCATATAAAAAAATTTTAAAAAATCCCGAACCACAAAAAGTTTCGAAAATCGTGAAAAATAGAAAACGAGTCATCTTCCAACGAAACTTCACGTGAAGGCTTAGGGGACCGTTGTATGAATTTACAAGCCATAAAAATGGCATTGGCACGGCAGAAATTTGAAGATGTGCCTAAACCCACCAGGGCCCAGCGTGTGCCGATGGTGCTCGAGGCAACCGCCCGCACCAGGGCCCAGCGTGTGCCGATGGTGCTCGAGGCACCCGCCCGCACCAGAGGCAACCTGCCGCACCAGGGCCCAGCGTGTGCCGATGGTGGTCGAGGCAACCGCCCGCACCAGCGCCCAGCGTGTGCCGATGGTGGTCGAGGCAACCGCCCGCACCAGGGCCCAGCGTGTGCCGATGGTGCTCGAGGCAACCGCCCGCACCAGGGCCCAGCGTGTGCCGATGGTGGTCGAGGCAACCGCCCGCACCAGGGCCCAGCGTGTGCCGATGGTGCACCAGGGCCCAGCGTGTGCCGATGGTGCTCGAGGCAACCGACCGCACCAGCGCCCAGCGTGTGTCGATGGTGCTCGAGGCAACCGCCCGCACCAGGGCCCAGCGTGTGCCGATGGTGCTCGAGGCAACCTGTCGCACCAGGGCCCAGCGTGTGCCGATGGTGATCGAGGCAACCGCCCGCACCAGGGCCCAGCGTGTGCCGATGGTGCTCGAAGCAACCGACCGCACCAGGGCCCAGCGTGTGCCGATGGTGCTCGAGGCAAGCTGCCGCACCAGGGCCCAGCGTGTGCCGATGGTGGTCGAGGCAAGCGCCCGCACCAGGGCCCAGCGTGTGCCGATGGTGCTCGAGGCAACCTGCCGCACCAGGGCCCAGCGTGTGGTCGAGGCAAGCGCCCGCACCAGGGCCCAGCGTGTGCCGATGGTGGTCGAGGCAACCGCCCGCACCAGGGCCCAGCGTGTGCCGATGGTGCTCGAGGCAACCGACCGCACCAGGGCCCAGCGTGTGCCGATGGTGGTCGAGGCAAGCGCCCGCACCAGGGCCCAGCGTGTGCCGATGGTGGTCGAGGCAACCGCCCGCACCAGGGCCCAGCGTGTGCCGATGGGGGTCGAGGCAAGCGCCCGCACCAGGGCCCAGCGTGTGCCGATGGTGCTCGAGGCAACCTGCCGCACCAGGGCCCAGCGTGTGCCGATGGTGGTCGAGGTAAGCGCCCGCACCAGGGCCCAGCGTGTGCCGATGGTGGTCGAGGCAACCTGCCGCACCAGGGCCCAGCGTGTGCCGATGGTGGTCGAGGCAACCGCCCGCACCAGGGCCCAGTGTGTGTCGATGGTGGTCGAGGCAAGTGCCCGCACCAGGGCCCAGCGTGTGCCGATGGTGATCGAGGCAACCGCCCGCACCAGGGCCCAGCGTGTGCCGATGGTGCTCGAGGCAACCTGCCGTACCAGGGCCCAGCGTGTGCCGATGGTGGTCGAGGCAACCTGCCGTACCAGGGCCCAGCGTGTGCCGATGGTGGTCGAGGCAAGCGCCCGCACCAGGGCCCAGCGTGTGCCGATGGTGGTCGAGGCAAGCGCCCGCACCAGGGCCCAACGTGTGCCGATGGTGGTGGGGGCAACCGCCCGCACCGGGGCCCAACGTGTGCCGATGGTGATCGAGGCTACCGCCCACACCAGGGCCCAGCGTGTGCCGATGGTGCTCGAGGCAACCGCCCGCACCAGGGCCCAGCGTGTGCCGATAGTGCTCGAGGCAACCGCCCGCACGAGTGCCCAGCGTGTGCCGATGGTGGTCGAGGCAAGCGCCCGCACCAGGGCCCAGCGTGTGCCGATGGTGGTCGACGCAAGCGCCCGCACCAGGGCCCAGCGTGTGCCGATGGTGGTCGAGGCAACCGACCGCACCAGCGCCCAGCGTGTGTCGATGGTGGTCGAGGCAACCGCCCGCACCAGGGCCCAGCGTGTGCCGATGGTGCTCGAGGCAATCGCCCGCACGAGTGCCCAGCGTGTGCCGATGGTGGTCGAGGCAAGCGCCCGCACCAGGGCCCAGCGTGTGCCGATGGTGGTCGAGGCAAGCGCCCGCACCAGGGCCCAGCGTGTGCCGATGGTGGTCGAGGCAACCGACCGCACCAGCGCCCAGCGTGTGCCGATGGTGGTCGAGGCAACCGCCCGCACCAGGGCCCAGCATGTACCGATGGTGGTCGAGGCAACCGCCCGCACCAGGGCCCAGCGTGTGCCGATGGT
>NW_028323044.1:10549350-10559350 GCF_047325235.1 Durio zibethinus | reverse complement strand
GTGCCGATGGTGCTGGGGGCAAGCGCCCGCACCAGGGCCCAGCGTGTGCCGATGGTGCTGGGGGCAACCGCCCGCACCAGGGCCCAACGTGTGCCGATGGTGGTCGAGGGAACCGCCCGCACCAGGGCCCAGCGTGTGCCGATGGTGCTGGGGGCAACCGCCCGCCCCAGGGCCCAGCGTGTGCCGATGCTGGTCGGGGCAAGCGCCCGCACCAGGGCCCAGCGTGTGCCGATGGTGGTCGGGGCAACCGGCCGCACCAGGGCCCAGGGTCTGCCGATGGTGCTCGAGGCAACCGCCCGCACCAAGGCTCAGCATGTGCCGATTGTGATCGAGGCAACAACCCACACCAGGGCCCAGCTTGTGCCCATGGCGGTCGAGGCAAGTGCCCGTACCGAAGGGCAGCCTATGCCGATGATGGTCGATGCATGTGCCATCACCATGCGTCATCATGTGCCATTGATGGTCGAGGCCTTGGCCGAAGTTCGATTTTGAGCCACGGTGCACATGCCTGGCTCCAGCATGTACTGGTGCCGCATTTTTTTCACTCGGGACAGCATCGCCGGAGCATCGCCGGAGCATCGCCGGAGAACCTGACCGGCGGCATTGGGGTTCCGGCGATTGGGAGGGGGGCCGGGGGGGTGTGCGCACATGATGTGCGATGGGTGCTGGTACTTGGCCTTGTGTTGGCCCCCTATCCCTCATCAAACCTCTGAGAATTCACACCCCCTTAAAGAGCATTTGAGATTTTACAGGTTTGCTACCAGTAGCCGTTAAAGTGTCTGAAATGGGGACACTTTTTTCAAACGGTCACAAAATCTTCTCCACTTCGAGTTTTTAGCTGAATTTTTTTGTGCATGCCAACAAAAATAGAAGGATCACGCCTACAAAATTTGGGGCCAAAAATCCTTATAAAAAAATTTTAAAAAATCCCGAACCGCAAAAAGTTTCGAAAATCGTGAAAAATAGAAAACGAGTCATCTTCCAACGAAACTTCACGTGAAGGCTTAGGGGACCGTTGTATGAATTTACAAGCCATAAAAATGGCATCGGCACGGCAGAAATTTGAAGATGTGCCTAAACCCACCAGGGCCCAGCGTGTGCCGATGGTGCTCGAGGCAACCGCCCGCACCAGGGCCCAGCGTGTGCCGATGGTGCTCGAGGCACCCGCCCGCACCAGAGGCAACCTGCCGCACCAGGGCCCAGCGTGTGCCGATGGTGGTCGAGGCAACCGCCCGCACCAGCGCCCAGCGTGTGCCGATGGTGGTCGAGGCAACCGCCCGCACCAGGGCCCAGCGTGTGCCGATGGTGCTCGAGGCAACCGCCCGCACCAGGGCCCAGCGTGTGCCGATGGTGGTCGAGGCAACCGCCCGCACCAGGGCCCAGCGTGTGCCGATGGTGCACCAGGGCCCAGCGTGTGCCGATGGTGCTCGAGGCAACCGACCGCACCAGCGCCCAGCGTGTGTCGATGGTGCTCGAGGCAACCGCCCGCACCAGGGCCCAGCGTGTGCCGATGGTGCTCGAGGCAACCTGTCGCACCAGGGCCCAGCGTGTGCCGATGGTGATCGAGGCAACCGCCCGCACCAGGGCCCAGCGTGTGCCGATGGTGCTCGAAGCAACCGACCGCACCAGGGCCCAGCGTGTGCCGATGGTGCTCGAGGCAAGCTGCCGCACCAGGGCCTAGCGTGTGCCGATGGTGGTCGAGGCAAGCGCCCGCACCAGGGCCCAGCGTGTGCCGATGGTGCTCGAGGCAACCTGCCGCACCAGGGCCCAGCGTGTGGTCGAGGCAAGCGCCCGCACCAGGGCCCAGCGTGTGGTCGAGGCAAGCGCCCGCACCAGGGCCCAGCGTGTGCCGATGGTGGTCGAGGCAACCGCCCGCACCAGGGCCCAGCGTGTGCCGATGGTGCTCGAGGCAACCGACCGCACCAGGGCCCAGCGTGTGCCGATGGTGGTCGAGGCAAGCGCCCGCACCAGGGCCCAGCGTGTGCCGATGGGGGTCGAGGCAAGCGCCCGCACCAGGGCCCAGCGTGTGCCGATGGTGGTCGAGGCAACCTGCCGCACCAGGGCCCAGCGTGTGCCGATGGTGGTCGAGGCAACCTGCCGCACCAGGGCCCAGCGTGTGCCGATGGTGGTCGAGGCAACCGCCCGCACCAGGGCCCAGGGTGTGTCGATGGTGGTCGAGGCAAGTGCCCGCACCAGGGCCCAGCGTGTGCCGATGGTGATCGAGGCAACCGCCCGCACCAGGGCCCAGCGTGTGCCGATGGTGCTCGAGGCAACCTGCCGTACCAGGGCCCAGCGTGTGCCGATGGTGGTCGAGGCAACCTGCCGTACCAGGGCCCAGTGTGTGCCGATGGTGGTCGAGGCAAGCGCCCGCACCAGGGCCCAGCGTGTGCCGATGGTGGTCGAGGCAAGCGCCCGCACCAGGGCCCAACGTGTGCCGATGGTGGTGGGGGCAACCGCCCGCACCAGGGCCCAACGTGTGCCGATGGTGATCGAGGCTACCGCCCACACCAGGGCCCAGCGTGTGCCGATGGTGCTCGAGGCAACCGCCCGCACCAGGGCCCAGCGTGTGCCGATGGTGCTCGAGGCAACCGCCCGCACGAGTGCCCAGCGTGTGCCGATGGTGGTCGAGGCAAGCGCCCGCACCAGGGCCCAGCGTGTGCCGATGGTGGTCGAGGCAAGCGCCCGCACCAGGGCCCAGCGTGTGCCGATGGTGGTCGAGGCAACCGACCGCACCAGCGCCCAGCGTGTGCCGATGGTGGTCGAGGCAACCGCCCGCACCAGGGCCCAGCGTGTGCCGATGGTGCTCGAGGCAACCGCCCGCACGAGTGCCCAGCGTGTGCCGATGGTGGTCGAGGCAAGCGCCCGCACCAGGGCCCAGCGTGTGCCGATGGTGGTCGAGGCAAGCGCCCGCACCAGGGCCCAGCGTGTGCCGATGGTGGTCGAGGCAAGCGCCCGCACCAGGGCCCAGCGTGTGCCGATGGTGGTCGAGGCAACCGACCGCACCAGCGCCCAGCGTGTGCCGATGGTGGTCGAGGCAACCGCCCGCACCAGGGCCTAGCATGTGCCGATGGTGGTCGAGGCAACCGCCCGCACCAGGGCCCAGCGTGTGCCGATGGTGCTCGAGGCAACCGCCCGCACCAGGGCCCAGCGTGTGCCGATGGTGGTCGAGGCAACCGACCGCACCAGCGCCCAGCGTGTGCCAATGGTGGTCGAGGCAACCGCCCTCACCAGGGCCGAGCGTGTGCCGATGGTGCTCGAGGCAACCTGTCGCACCAGGGCCCAGCGGGTGCCGATGGTGATCGAGGCAACCGCCCGCACCAGGGCCCAGCGTGTGCCGATGCTGCTCGAGGCAACCGACCGCACCAGGGCCCAGCGTGTGCCGATGGTGGTCGAGGCAAGCGCCCGTGTCACGCCCTAGGCGGGCGCGCCAGGCACATCAGCCAGACCAGCAGGCGAGCCAGCAGCTAAGGCCCGCAGACCAGGCGTGCTGGCGGGTATCAGTGCGCAAAGCCTATCAAACGAGCTCCAAACGCCCGCCCATCTTGCAGGCCAACTCATGAGACCAAGGCCTGGCATTTGGGCTGCCCGCACCACATCCAGAAGGGCCCGAGGTGCTGGATACGCAAGGGAAGCTTCTGGAACCAGGCAGGATCAGCATCAGCATCCTGGCAGATTTGGTTGACCCTGAAAATCAGGAACCAGCATCTTGATTAAATGTAATCCCATGATTGTAGCCTTTATTTTAGGGATTTGCCATTAAGTTGTAGCTGGAGCCTCAACTATAAATAGAGGGCTGCTCCACCCTCATTTGTACACCATCAAACACTTCTGTTTCAGTGAATACAAGAGCATTTCCAGAATTCTGTTTTTCTATCCTGTTTCTCTTTAACTTGCGTAATCAGCCCTTCCCTTTGTTCTAGTGCCCGCACGCTTGTGTTTTAGGCTGACTTAGGCATCAAGGACGAGATTCCAAGCCTAAGGCCGCACGGATTCTGAGTCTAAGGTCGGAGCCCGTGACAGTTGGTATCAGAGCAAGTTCGGTTCTGCGTGTTTGTGTTGTGCAGGTTAGATCGTGATTGAGGAGATGGCATCCCAAAGCGACGTTGCTAGCCAACAACCAGAGGCCCAGGAGCATGGGCGAGGAAGAGGCAAGAAAGCTTGTTCTAGAGATATCTGGTCTACCATGGACGGTAGGCTGGCCAAGGTGGAGGTGACCATAGGCGACATGGGGGAGAAGCTGGAGGAAGTAGAAACTCACATTGCATCGCTAGACTCCATGGGGGAGGAGATCCAAAGTGAGCTAGCAGCTGCTCTCAACAATGGCCTGGATGAGATCACCCGAAAGAATGAATCCTTGGAGGCGGAAGTTCTGACTTTGCGAGATGGCATGGAGGCCATGCGCCATGGCATGGAGGCCATGCGCCAGCGGATGGAGGAGCTTACCAGTGAGCTCGTTACTTGCAAGACTGCCATTGGGAATGGCATGTTTGCTGGAGTGTCCAGATCCAGATTGGATGTCCCCAAGCCTAAGGAGTTCAAGGGGACTAGGGCAGCCAAGGAAGTAGACAATTACCTTTGGGGTATGGAGCAGTACTTCCAGGCCATGGGCATGCAAGACGAGGCAATAAAGGTAAGCACCGCTGCTATGTATCTCACTGATGTAGCCTTATTGTGGTGGAGGCGCAGGTGTGATGATGTCAGGCGTGGGAACGCCAAGATTGGAACCTGGGCAGAGTTCCAAAAAGAGTTCAGAGAACAATTTTACCCGGAGTATGCCGATGATGAGGCACGGGCAAAGTTGCGCAGGTTGAGCCAGCAAGGGAACATAAGAGAGTATGTTCAAAAATTCTCTGAACTGATGCTACAGATCTCGGATCTAGGCGAGAAGGACGCATTCTTTGCTTTCATGGATGGGCTGAAGCCGTGGGTGAAGCATGAGCTACAAAGGAGGGGAGTTCATGACTTGGCTAAAGCCATGACCACTGCCGAGGCGTTGATAGAGTTCAAGCCTCTGAACAAGTTCGAGTCTACCAAGCCCAAGGGTAAGGGCAGGGACGATAGGGACCGGAAGAAGCAGTCCAATGGGAAGGACCGTGACCGGGAGTCCAAGGATGGAGACCGAGACCGTTCAACCAAGGATGGCGAGAGGAAGCCATCAGCAGGCAAGTGGAAAGCAAAGGGGGACCGAGAACCACTAGCATGCTACCTATGTGGAGGGAGCCACATAGCGCGCAATTGCCCGCAGAAGGGCAAGCTGGCTGCTGTAGACAGGGAGTCTGACGAGGAGCCAGAGTCAGGGGCAGCAAAGCTTGGGTCGTTGGTGCTCAATGCTGTCCAGAGTAAGGGGAGCCGCAAGCCAAAGGGCTTGATGTTTGCGGATCTGATGGTTGCGGGTCAGAAGGTGAGCGCACTGGTGGACACAGGTGCCTCACATCTTTTCATTTCAGGTGATGGAGCCCGGAAGCTCGGACTAAAGGTGCAGAAAGGGACTGGTACCATTAAGACGGTGAACTCCAAGGAAGTTCCAGCCATTGGAGTAGCACGGGGAGTGGAGTTGCAGCTTGGAGATTGGAAAGGCAAGGAGACCATTGAGGTAATACCCCTTGACGACTATGAGTTTGTGATTGGGTTGGATTTCCTTGTTCGGATTAACGCCCTCCTTGTGCCTTTTGCCGATTGTGTTTGCATCTTGGATGCACGGTGCCAATGCCTAGTACCATTGAGGAGAGGTCTGGAGTTGGGTCACGGGTGGTGTCAGCCATCCAATTTGCCAAGGCGGTAAGCAGACAAGAAGACACCTTCTTGGCAGCCCTGAAATATGATGAGCCAAGGGAGAAGGAGACCGAGTCACCCTTGGAGGTGCTAAAGGTGCTGAAGACCTTTAGTGATGTGATGCCCGCAAAGCTGCCTAGCAAGCTACCACCTAAGAGGGAGGTGGACCACAAGATCGAGCTGGTGTCCGAGGCCAAGCCACCAGCCAGAGCCCCTTACCGAATGTCTCCACCAGAGTTGGAGGAGTTGAGGAAGCAGCTCAAGGAGTTAGTTGATGCTGGCTTCATCAGGCCATCGAAAGCACCCTATGGTGCACCGGTTCTATTCCAGCGCAAGCATGATGGGTCGTTGCGGCTGTGCATAGACTACCGGGCTTTGAACAAGCTGACCATCAAGAACAAGTACCCCATCCCACTCATTGCGGACTTGTTCGATCAACTTGGGAGCGCAAGGTGGTTCACCAAGCTGGATTTGAGGTCAGGCTATTATCAAGTCAGGATCGCAGAGGGAGATGAGCAAAAGACAGCATGTGTCACTCGGTATGGTTCGTATGAGTTCTTGGTGATGCCTTTCGGACTCACGAATGCCCCAGCAACATTCTGCACCCTTATGAACAAGGTACTTCAGTCATTCCTTGATCGGTTTGTTGTGGTTTATTTGGATGACATTGTGATCTACAGCCAGACTTTGGGAGAGCATGTAGACCACTTGAGACAGGTGTTCGAGGTGTTGCGGGCGCACAAGCTGTTTGTCAAGAGGGAGAAGTGCTCATTCGCCCAGCAGGAGATCCCATTCCTGGGCCACATAGTGGGAGGTGGCAGGATACGCATGGATGAAGGCAAGATAGACGCCATCCTGGAGTGGCAACCACCAGCCAAGGTCACTGAGTTGAGATCGTTCCTTGGGCTGGTTAACTACTACAGGCGCTTCATCAAGGGTCACTCAGCAATAGCCACGCCATTGACTGACTTGCTCAAGAAAGGGAGAGCATGGGAGTGGAGCGCAGGGTGCCAGGAAGCCTTTGACAGGTTAAAGCGGGCTGTGACCGAGGAGCCAGTCTTGGCCTTGCCAGACCATGCCAAGCCGTATGAGGTGCATACGGATGCATCAGACTTTGCCATAGGGGGCGTGTTGATGCAAGAGGGACGTCCAGTCGCATTTGAGAGCAGGAAGCTGAACGAGACTGAACGCAAGTACACGGTCCAAGAGAAGGAGATGACTGCAGTGGTGCACTGCTTGCGCACTTGGCGCCATTACCTGTTGGGGTCGAGGTTCGTGGTGAGGACGGACAATGTGGCAACCAGCTACTTCCAGACGCAGAAGAAGCTGTCCCCCAAGCAGGCGAGATGGCAAGATTTTCTTGCGGAATTTGATTTTCAGATGGAGTACAAGCCGGGGCGGGCGAACCTAGTGGCAGACGCCCTGAGCAGAAAGGCTAACCTTGCTGCCATTAGCCAACCAGAGGGGTCACTGGTGCCGCGCATCAAGGAGGGACTTGCGCATGATCCTACAGCCAAGGCTTTGATGGAGTACGCCCAGCAAGGTAAGACTAGGCGGTTTTGGTTGCAGGATGGGTTGCTGTACACCAGGGGCAGTAGACTGTTTGTGCCGCAGCACGGGAAGCTCCGCAAGGAAGTTTTGCAAGAGTGTCATGATTCAAGGTGGGCTGGACACCCAGGAGTGAGCCGCACCTTGGCGCTGATCGAGGACCGGTACTACTGGCCGCACATGAGGGACGATGTGGAGGCCTATGTGAAGACTTGTCTTGTGTGCCAACAGGACAAGGTGGAGCTCAAGAAACCAGGGGGTCTCTTGGAGCCATTGCCAGTGCCAGAGCGACCATGGGAGAGTGTTTCTCTGGACTTTATAGTCGGTCTACCCAAGACAGAGGGGTTTGGAAGCATCATGGTAGTGGTGGACAGGTTTTCCAAATATGGAATCTTCATTCCAGCAACCAAGGAGTGCCCAGCCGAGGAGGCAGCTCGATTGTTCCTGAAGAACATGGTGAAGTACTGGGGAGTGCCGAGGACCATTGTTAGTGATCGGGACGGGCGTTTCACGGGCAGGTTCTGGACTGAGTTGTTCAAGCTGTTGGGGTCAGACTTGAACTTTTCCACCAGCATGCATCCGCAGACCGATGGGCAGACAGAACGTGTGAATGGACTACTGGAGGTCTACCTCAGGCACTATGTGAGTGCCACACAAAGGGACTGGCCAAAGCTACTGGATATTGCGCAGTTTTCCTACAACTTGCAAAGGAGCGAGGCAACGAACCAGAGCCCATTTGAGGTTGTGATAGGGCAACAACCACTAACACCCGGTTCGATTGCTGCAGGTTATACAGGGCCGAATCCAGCAGCATACAAGTTTGCCAAGGCATGGCAGGAGCAAGCTGACTTGGCCAGAGTTTGTCTACACAAGGCGGCCAAGAGGTCGAAGAAGTGGGCAGACCAGAAGAGGCGGGATGTGCAGTTCCAGGTTGGAGACTTGGTGTTGGTGAAGCTGCATCCCATTGTGCGCCACAGGGGGCTGCACAAAGGCCTAGTCCGGAGGTATGAGGGACCTTTCCGAGTAGTCAAGAGAGTAGGCAAGGTTGCCTACAAGCTGGATATGCCACCCAAGCCGAGGGTACACCCGGTGTTCCATGTGAGCATGCTCAAGCCGTTCCATGAGGATGAGGGAGATCCAGGACGGGCAGAGTCAAAGCGTGCACCGTTGGGAGCAAGGGCCTCATATGAGAAGGAGGTCCACAGCATTATGGCTGACCGGGAAGTGAGACGGAAGAACTATCAACCAAGACATGAGTACTTGGTGCGCTGGAAGAGACTTCCAGACAGTGAGGCGAGCTGGGAACCAGCAGAGGACTTATGGCAGTTCGGGGACCAGATCAGGCAGTACCATGCAGAAGACGCAACGAGGGCGTTGCGCAATCAGGTGGGGGAGAATGTCACGCCCTGGGCGGGCGCGCCAGGCACATCAGCCAGACCAGCAGGCGAGCCAGCAGCTAAGGCCCGCAGACCAGGCGTGCTGGCGGGTATCAGTGCGCAAAGCCTATCAAACGAGCTCCAAACGCCCGCCCATCTTGCAGGCCAACTCATGAGACCAAGGCCTGGCATTTGGGCTGCCCGCACCACATCCAGAAGGGCCCGAGGTGCTGGATACGCAAGGGAAGCTTCTGGAACCAGGCAGGATCAGCATCAGCATCCTGGCAGATTTGGTTGACCCTGAAAATCAGGAACCAGCATCTTGATTAAATGTAATCCCATGATTGTAGCCTTTATTTTAGGGATTTGCCATTAAGTTGTAGCTGGAGCCTCAACTATAAATAGAGGGCTGCTCCACCCTCATTTGTACACCATCAAACACTTCTGTTTCAGTGAATACAAGAGCATTTCCAGAATTCTGTTTTCCTGTCCTGTTTCTCTTTAACTTGCGTAATCAGCCCTTCCCTTTGTTCTAGTGCCCGCACGCTTGTGTTTTAGGCTAACTTAGGCATCAAGGACGAGATTCCAAGCCTAAGGCCGCACGGATTCTGAGTCTAAGGTCGGAGCCCGTGACACCCGCACCAGGGCCCAGCGTGTGCCGACGGTGGTCGAGGCAACCGCCCGCACCAGGGCCGATAGTGTGCCGATGGTGCTCGAGGCAACCTGTCGCACCAGGGCCCAGCGTGTGCCGATGGTGATCGAGGCAACCGACCGCACCAGCGCCCAGCGTGTGCCGATGGTGGTCGAGGCAAGCGCCCGCACCAGGGCCCAGCGTGTGCCGATGGTGGTCGAGGCAACCTGCCGCACCAGGGCCCAGCGTGTGCCGATGGTGCTCGAGGCAACCGACCGCACCAGGGCCCAGCGTGTGCCGATGGTGGTCGAGGCTGCCGATGGTGGTCGAGGCAACCTGCCGCACCAGGGCCCAGCGTGTGCCGATGGTGCTCGAGGCAACCGACCGCACCAGGGCCCAGCGTGTGCTGATGGTGCTCGAGGCAAGCTGCCGCACCAGGGCCCAGCGTGTGCCGATGGTCGTCGAGGCAACCGCCCGCACCAGGGCCCAGCGTGTGCCGATGGTGATCGAGGCAACCGACCGCACCAGGGCCCAGCGTGTGCCGATGGTGCTCGAGGCAACCTGCCGCACCAGGGCCCAGCGTGTGCCGATGGTGGTCGAGGCAACCTGCCGCACCAGGGCCCACCGTGTGCCGATGGTGGTCGAGGCAAGCGCCCGCACCAGGGCCCAGCGT
>NW_028323044.1:10529350-10539350 GCF_047325235.1 Durio zibethinus | reverse complement strand
GTGTGCCGATGGTGGTCGAGGCAAGCGCCCGCACCAAGGCCGACCGTGTGCCGATGGTGGTCGAGGCAAGCGCCCGCACCAGGGCCCAGCGTGTGCCGATGGTGGTCGAGGCAAGCGCCCTCACCAAGGCCGAGCGTGTGCCGATGGTGGTCGAGGCAACCGGCCGCACCAAGGGCCGGCGTGTGCCGATGGTGGTCGAGCCAGGAGCCCGCACCAAGGGCCGGCTTGTGTCGATGGTGTTCGGGGCAACCGCCCGCACCAGGGCCCTGCGTGTGCCGATGGTGCTGGGGGCAACCGCCCGCACCAGGGCCCAGCGTGTGCCGATGGTGCTGGGGGCAAGCGCCCGCACCAGGGCCCAGCGTGTGCCGATGGTGGTCGAGGCAAGCGCCCGCACCAGTGCCCAGCGTGTGTCGATGGTGGTCGAGGCAAGCGCCCGCACCAGGGCCCAGCGTGTGCCGATGGTGCTGGGGGCAAGCGCCCGCCCCAGGGCCCAGCGTGTGTCGATGGTTATCGGGGCAACCGGCCGCACCAGGGCCCAGGGTCTGCCGATGGTGCTCGAGGCAACCGCCCGCACCAAGGCTCAGCATGTGCCGATTGTGATCGAGGAAACAACCCACACCAGGGCCCAGCTTGTGCCGATGGCGGTCGAGGCAAGTGCCCGTACCGAAGGGCAGCCTATGCCGATGATGGTCGATGCATGTGCCATCACCATGCGTCATCATGTGCCATTGATGGTCGAGGCCTTGGCCGAAGTTCGATTTTGAGCCACGGTGCCCATGCTTGGCTCCAGCATGTGCTGGTGCCGCATTTTTTTCACTCGGGACAGCATCGCCGGAGCATCGCCGGAGCATCGCCGGAGTACCGCCGGAGAACCTGACCGGCGGCATTGGGGTTCCGGCGATTGGGAGGGGGGCCGGGGGGGTGTGCGCACATGATGTGCGATGGGTGCTGGTACTTGGCCTTGTGTTGGCCCCCTATCCCTCATCAAACCTCTGAGAATTCACACCCCCTTAAAGAGCATTTGAGATTTTACAGGTTTGCTACCAGTAGCCGTTAAAGTGTCTGAAATGGGGACACTTTTTTCAAACGGTCACAAAATCTTCTCTACTTCGAGTTTTTAGCTGAATTTTTTTGTGCATGCCAACAAAAATAGAAGGATCATGCCTACAAAATTTGGGGCCAAAAATCCTTATAAAAAAATTTTAAAAAATCCCGAACCGCAAAAAGTTTTGAAAATCATGAAAAATAGAAAACGAGTCATCTTCCAACGAAACTTCACGTGAAGGCTTAGGGGACCATTGTATGAATTTACAAGCCATAAAAATGGCATTGGCACGGCAGAAATTTGAAGATGTGCCTAAACCCACCAGGGCCCAGCGTGTGCCGATGGTGCTCGAGGCAACCGCCCGCACCAGGGCCCAGCGTGTGCCGATGGTGCTCGAGGCAAGCGCCCGCACCAGGGCCCAGCGTGTGCCGACGGTGGTCGAGGCAACCGCCCGCACCAGGGCCGATAGTGTGCCGATGGTGCTCGAGGCAACCTGTCGCACCAGGGCCCAGCGTGTGCCGATGGTGATCGAGGCAACCTGCCGCACCAGGGCCCAGCGTGTGCCGATGCTGGTCGAGGCAAGCGCCCGCACCAGCGCCCAGCGTGTGCCGATGGTGCTCGAGGCAACCGACCGCACCAGGGCCCAGCGTGTGCCGATGGTGCTCGAGGCAACCTGCCGCACCAGGGCCCAGCGTGTGCCGATGGCGCTCGAGGCAAGCTCCCGCACCAGGGCCCAGCGTGTGCCGATGGTGCTCGAGGCAACCTGCCGCACCAGGGCCCAGCGTGTGCCGATGGTGCTCGAGGCAACCTGCCGCACCAGGGCCCAGCGTGTGCGGATGGTGCTCGAGGCAACCGCCCGCACCAGGGCCCAGCGTGTGCCGATGGTGGTCGAGGCAACCGCCCGCACCAGGGCCCAGCGTGTGCCGATGGTGGTCGAGGCAACCTGCCGCACCAGGGCCCAGCGTGTGCCGATGGTGCTCGAGGCAACGTGCCGCACCAGGGCCCAGCGTGTGCCGATGGTGCTCGAGGCAACCGACCGCACCAGGGCCCAGCGTGTGCCGATGGTGGTCGAGGCAACCGCCCGCACCAGGGCCCAGCGTGTGCCGATGGTGGTCGAGGCTGCCGATGATGGTCGAGGCAACCTGCCGCACCAGGGCCCAGCGTGTGCCGATGGTGCTCGAGGCAACCGACCGCACCAGGGCCGAGCGTGTGCCGATGGTGCTCGAGGCAAGCGCCCGCACCAGGGCCCAGCGTGTGCCGATGGTGGTCGAGGCAACCTGCCGCACCAGGGCCCAGCGTGTGCCGATGGTGGTCGAGGCAAGCGCCCGCACCAGGGCCCAGCGTGTGCCGATGGTGGTCGAGGCAACCTGCCGCACCAGGGCCCAGCGTGTGCCGATGGTGCTCGAGGCAACCGACCGCACCAGGGCCCAGCGTGTGCCGATGGTGGTCGAGGCTGCCGATGGTGGTCGAGGCAACCTGCCGCACCAGGGCCCAGCGTGTGCCGATGGTGCTCGAGGCAACCGACCGCACCAGGGCCGAGCGTGTGCTGATGGTGCTCGAGGCAAGCTGCCGCACCAGGGCCCAGCGTGTGCCGATGGTGGTCGAGGCAACCGCCCGCACCAGGGCCCAGCGTGTGCCGATGGTGATCGAGGCAACCGACCGTACCAGGGCCCAGCGTGTGCCGATGGTGCTCGAGGCAACCTGCCGCACCAGGGCCCAGCGTGTGCCGATGGTGGTCGAGGCAACCTGCCGCACCAGGGCCCACCGTGTGCCGATGGTGGTCGAGGCAAGCGCCCGCACCAGGGCCCAGCGTGTGCCGATGGTGGTCGAGGCAACCGACCGCACCAGGGCCCAGCGTGTGCCGATGGTGCTCGAGGCAACCTGCCGCACCAGGGCCCAGCGTGTGCCGATGGTGGTCGAGGCAAGCGCCCGCACCAGGGCCCAGCGTGTGCCGATGGTGGTCGAGGCAAGCGCCCGCACCAGGGCCCAGCGTGTGCCGATGGTGGTCGAGGCAACCGACCGCACCAGGGCCGAGCGTGTGCCGATGGTGGTCGAGGCAAGCGCCCGCACCAGGGCCCAGCGTGTGCCGATGGTGGTCGAGGCAACCTGTCGCACCAGGGCCCAGCGTGTGCCGATGGTGGTCGAGGCAAGCGCCCGCACCAGGGCCCAACGTGTGCCGATGGTGCTGGGGGCAACCGCCCGCACCAGGGCCCAGCGTGTGCCGATGGTGATCGAGGCAGGCGCCCGCACCAGGGCCCAGCGTGTGCCGATGGTGGTCGAGGCAAGCGCCCGTGTCACGCCCTGGGCGGGCGCGCCAGGCACATCAGCCAGACCAGCAGGCGAGCCAGCAGCTAAGGCCCGCAGACCAGGCGTGCTGGCGGGTATCAGTGCGCAAAGCCTATCAAACGAGCTCCAAACGCCCGCCCATCTTGCAGGCCAACTCATGAGACCAAGGCCTGGCATTTGGGCTGCCCGCACCACATCCAGAAGGGCCCGAGGTGCTGGATACGCAAGGGAAGCTTCTGGAACCAGGCAGGATCAGCATCAGCATCCTGGCAGATTTGGTTGACCCTGAAAATCAGGAACCAGCATCTTGATTAAATGTAATCCCATGATTGTAGCCTTTATTTTAGGGATTTGCCATTAAGTTGTAGCTGGAGCCTCAACTATAAATAGAGGGCTGCTCCACCCTCATTTGTACACCATCAAACACTTCTGTTTCAGTGAATACAAGAGCATTTCCAGAATTCTGTTTTTCTGTCCTGTTTCTCTTTAACTTGCGTAATCAGCCCTTCCCTTTGTTCTAGTGCCCGCACGCTTGTGTTTTAGGCTGACTTAGGCATCAAGGACGAGATTCCAAGCCTAAGGCCGCACGGATTCTGAGTCTAAGGTCGGAGCCCGTGACAGTTGGTATCAGAGCAAGTTCGATTCTGCGTGTTTGTGTTGTGCAGGTTAGATCGTGATTGAGGAGATGGCATCCCAAAGCGACGTTGCTAGCCAACAACCAGAGGCCCAGGAGCATGGGCGAGGAAGAGGCAAGAAAGCTTGTTCTAGAGATATCTGGTCTACCATGGACGGTAGGCTGGCCAAGGTGGAGGTGACCATAGGCGACATGGGGGAGAAGCTGGAGGAAGTAGAAACTCACATTGCATCGCTAGACTCCATGGGGGAGGAGATCCAAAGTGAGCTTGCAGCTGCTCTCAACAATGGCCTGGATGAGATCACCCGAAAGAATGAATCCTTGGAGGCGGAAGTTCTGACTTTGCGAGATGGCATGGAGGCCATGCGCCATGGCATGGAGGCCATGCGCCAGCGGATGGAGGAGCTTACCAGTGAGCTCGTTACTTGCAAGACTGCCATTGGGAATGGCATGTTTGCTGGAGTGTCCAGATCCAGATTGGATGTCCCCAAGCCTAAGGAGTTTAAGGGGACTAGGGCGGCCAAAGAAGTAGACAACTACCTTTGGGGTATGGAGCAGTACTTCCAGGCCATGGGCATGCAAGACGAGGCGATAAAGGTAAGCACCGCTGCTATGTATCTCACTGATGTAGCCTTATTGTGGTGGAGGCGCAGGTGTGATGATGTCAGGCGTGGGAACGCCAAGATTGGAACCTGGGCAGAGTTCCAAAAAGAGTTCAGAGAACAATTTTACCCGGAGTATGCCGATGATGAGGCACGGGCAAAGTTGCGCAGGTTGAGCCAGCAAGGGAACATAAGAGAGTATGTTCAAAAATTCTCTGAACTGATGCTACAGATCTCGGATCTAGGCGAGAAGGACGCATTCTTTGCTTTCATGGATGGGCTGAAGCCGTGGGTGAAGCATGAGCTACAAAGGAGGGGAGTTCATGACTTGGCTAAAGCCATGACCACTGCCGAGGCGTTGATAGAGTTCAAGCCTCTGAACAAGTTCGAGTCTACCAAGCCCAAGGGTAAGGGCAGGGACGATAGGGACCGGAAGAAGCAGTCCAATGGGAAGGACCGTGACCGGGAGTCCAAGGATGGAGACCGAGACCGTTCAACCAAGGATGGCGAGAGGAAGCCATCAGCAGGCAAGTGGAAAGCAAAGGGGGACCGAGAACCACTAGCATGCTACCTATGTGGAGGGAGCCACATAGCGCGCAATTGCCCGCAGAAGGGCAAGCTGGCTGCTGTAGACAGGGAGTCTGACGAGGAGCCAGAGTCAGGGGCAGCAAAGCTTGGGTCGTTGGTGCTCAATGCTGTCCAGAGTAAGGGGAGCCGCAAGCCAAAGGGCTTGATGTTTGCGGATCTGATGGTTGCGGGTCAGAAGGTGAGCGCACTGGTGGACACAGGTGCCTCACATCTTTTCATTTCAGGTGATGGAGCCCGGAAACTCAGACTAAAGGTGCAAAAAGGGACTGGTACCATTAAGACGGTGAACTCCAAGGAAGTTCCAGCCATTGGAGTAGCACGGGGAGTGGAGTTACAGCTTGGAGATTGGAAAGGCAAGGAGACCATTGAGGTAATACCCCTTGACGACTATGAGTTTGTGATTGGGTTGGATTTCCTTGTTCGGATTAACGCCCTCCTTGTGCCTTTTGCCGATTGTGTTTGCATCTTGGATGCACGGTGCCAATGCCTTGTACCATTGAGGAGAGGGTCTGGAGTTGGGTCACGGGTGGTGTCAGCCATCCAATTTGCCAAGGCGGTAAGTAGACAAGAAGACACCTTCTTGGCAGCCCTGAAATATGATGAGCCAAGGGAGAAGGAGACCGAGTCACCCTTGGAGGTGCTAAAGGTGCTGAAGACCTTTAGTGATGTGATGCCCGCAAAGCTGCCTAGCAAGCTACCACCTAAGAGGGAGGTGGACCACAAGATCGAGCTGGTGTCCGAGGCCAAGCCACCAGCCAGAGCCCCTTACCGAATGTCTCCACCAGAGTTGGAGGAGTTGAGGAAGCAGCTCAAGGAGTTAGTTGATGCTGGCTTCATCAGGCCATCAAAAGCACCCTATGGTGCACCGGTTCTATTCCAGCGCAAGCATGATGGGTCGTTGCGGCTGTGCATAGACTACCGGGCTTTGAACAAGCTGACCATTAAGAACAAGTACCCCATCCCACTCATTGCGGACTTGTTCGATCAACTTGGGAGCGCAAGGTGGTTCACCAAGCTGGATTTGAGGTCAGGCTATTATCAAGTCAGGATCGTGGAGGGAGATGAGCAAAAGACAGCATGTGTCACGCGGTATGGTTCGTATGAGTTCTTGGTGATGCCTTTCGGACTCACGAATGCCCCAGCAACATTCTGCACCCTTATGAACAAGGTACTTCAGTCATTCCTTGATCGGTTTGTTGTGGTTTATTTGGATGACATTGTGATCTACAGCCAGACTTTGGGAGAGCATGTAGACCACTTGAGACAGGTGTTCGAGGTGTTGCGGGCGCACAAGCTGTTTGTCAAGAGGGAGAAGTGCTCATTCGCCCAGCAGGAGATCCCATTCCTTGGCCACATAGTGGGAGGTGGCAGGATACGCATGGATGAAGGCAAGATAGATGCCATCCTGGAGTGGCAACCGCCAGCCAAGGTCACTGAGTTGAGATCGTTCCTTGGGCTGGTTAACTACTACAGGTGCTTCATCAAGGGTCACTCAGCAATAGCCACGCCATTGACTGACTTGCTCAAGAAAGGGAGAGCATGGGAGTGGAGCGCAGGGTGCCAGGAAGCCTTTGACAGGTTGAAGCGGGCTGTGACCGAGGAGCCAGTCTTGGCCTTGCCAGACCATGCCAAACCGTATGAGGTGCATACGGATGCATCAGACTTTGCCATAGGGGGCGTGTTGATGCAAGAGGGACGTCCAGTCGCGTTTGAGAGCAGGAAGCTGAACGAGACTGAACGCAAGTACACGGTCCAAGAGAAGGAGATGACTGCAGTGGTGCACTGCTTGCGCACTTGGCGCCATTACCTGTTGGGGTCGAGGTTCGTGGTGAGGACGGACAATGTGGCAACCAGCTACTTCCAGACGCAGAAGAAGCTGTCCCCCAAGCAGGCGAGATGGCAAGATTTTCTTGCGGAATTTGATTTTCAGATGGAGTACAAGCCGGGGCGGGCGAACCTAGTGGCAGACGCCCTGAGCAGAAAGGCTAACCTTGCTGCCATTAGCCAACCAGAGGGGTCACTGGTGCCGCGCATCAAGGAGGGACTTGCGCATGATCCTACAGCCAAGGCTTTGATGGAGTACGCCCAGCAAGGTAAGACTAGGCGGTTTTGGTTGCAGAATGGGTTGCTGTACACCAGGGGCAGTAGACTGTTTGTGCCGCAGCACGGGAAGCTCCGCAAGGAAGTTTTGCAAGAGTGTCATGATTCAAGGTGGGCTGGACACCCAGGAGTGAGCCGCACCTTGGCGCTGATCGAGGACCGGTACTACTGGCCGCACATGAGGGACGATGTGGAGGCCTATGTGAAGACTTGTCTTGTGTGCCAACAGGACAAGGTGGAGCTCAAGAAACCAGGGGGTCTCTTGGAGCCATTGCCAGTGCCAGAGCGACCATGGGAGAGTGTTTCTCTGGACTTTATAGTCGGTCTACCCAAGACAGAGGGGTTTGGAAGCATCATGGTAGTGGTGGACAGGTTTTCCAAATATGGAATCTTCATTCCAGCAACCAAGGAGTGCCCAGCCGAGGAGGCAGCTCGATTGTTCCTGAAGAACATGGTGAAGTACTGGGGAGTGCCGAGGACCATTGTTAGTGATCGGGACGGGCGTTTCACGGGCAGGTTCTGGACTGAGTTGTTCAAGCTGTTGGGGTCAGACTTGAACTTTTCCACCAGCATGCATCCGCAGACCGATGGGCAGACAGAACGTGTGAATGGACTACTGGAGGTCTACCTCAGGCACTATGTGAGTGCCACACAAAGGGACTGGCCAAAGCTACTGGATATTGCGCAGTTTTCCTACAACTTGCAAAGGAGCGAGGCAACGAACCAGAGCCCATTTGAGGTTGTGACAGGGCAACAACCACTAACACCCGGTTCGATTGCTGCAGGTTATACAGGGCCAAATCCAGCAGCATACAAGTTTGCCAAGGCATGGCAGGAGCAAGCTGACTTGGCCAGAGTTTGTCTACACAAGGCGGCCAAGAGGTCGAAGAAGTGGGCAGACCAGAAGAGGCGGGATGTGCAGTTCCAGGTTGGAGACTTGGTGTTGGTGAAGCTGCATCCCATTGTGCGCCACAGGGGGCTGCACAAAGGCCTAGTCCGGAGGTATGAGGGACCTTTCCGAGTAGTCAAGAGAGTAGGCAAGGTTGCCTACAAGCTGGATATGCCACCCAAGCCGAGGGTACACCCGGTGTTCCATGTGAGCATGCTCAAGCCGTTCCATGAGGATGAGGGAGATCCAGGATGGGCAGAGTCAAAGCGTGCACCGTTGGGAGCAAGGGCCTCATATGAGAAGGAGGTCCACAGCATTATGGCTGACCGGGAAGTGAGACGGAAGAACTATCAACCAAGACATGAGTACTTGGTGCGCTGGAAGGGACTTCCAGACAGTGAGGCGAGCTGGGAACCAGCAGAGGACTTATGGCAGTTCGGGGACCAGATCAGGCAGTACCATGCAGAAGACGCAACGAGGGCGTTGCGCAATCAGGTGGGGGAGAATGTCACGCCCTGGGCGGGCGCGCCAGGCACATCAGCCAGACCAGCAGGCGAGCCAGCAGCTAAGGCCCGCAGACCAGGCGTGCTGGCGGGTATCAGTGCGCAAAGCCTGTCAAACGAGCTCCAAACGCCCGCCCATCTTGCAGGCCAACTCATGAGACCAAGGCCTGGCATTTGGGCTGCCCGCACCACATCCAGAAGGGCCCGAGGTGCTGGATACGCAAGGGAAGCTTCTGGAACCAGGCAGGATCAGCATCAGCATCCTGGCAGATTTGGTTGACCCTGAAAATCAGGAACCAGCATCTTGATTAAATGTAATCCCATGATTGTAGCCTTTATTTTAGGGATTTGCCATTAAGTTGTAGCTGGAGCCTCAACTATAAATAGAGGGCTGCTCCACCCTCATTTGTACACCATCAAACACTTCTGTTTCAGTGAATACAAGAGCATTTCCAGAATTCTGTTTTTCTGTCCTGTTTCTCTTTAACTTGCGTAATCAGCCCTTCCCTTTGTTCTAGTGCCCGCACGCTTGTGTTTTAGGCTGACTTAGGCATCAAGGACGAGATTCCAAGCCTAAGGCCGCACGGATTCTGAGTCTAAGGTCGGAGCCCGTGACACCCGCACCAGTGCCCAGCGTGTGCCGATGGTGGTCGAGGCAAGCGCCCGCACCAGGGCCCAGCTTTTGCCGATGGTGATCGAGGCAACCGGCCGCTCCAGGGCCCAGCGTGTGCCGATGGTTATCGGGGCAACCGGCCGCACCAGGGCCCAGGGTCTGCCGGTGGTGCTCGAGGCAACCGCCCGCACCAAGGCTCAGCATGTGCCGCTGGTGATCGAGGCAACAACCCACACCAGGGCCCAGCTTGTGCCGATGGCGGTCGAGGCAGGTGCCCGTACCGAAGGGCAGCCTATGCCGATGATGGTCGATGCATGTGCCATCACCATGCGTCATCATGTGCCATTGATGGTCGAGGCCTTGGCCGGAGTTCGATTTTGAGCCACGGTGCCCATGCTTGGCTCCAGCATGTGCTGGTGCCGCATTTTTTTCACTCAGGACAGCATCGCCGGAGTACCGCCGGAGAACCTGACCGGCGGCATTGGGGTTCCGGCGATTGGGAGGGGGGCCGGGGGGGTGTGCGCACATGACGTGCGATGGGTGCTGGTACTTGGCCCTTGTGTTGGCCCCCTATCCCTCATCAAACCTCTGAGAACTCACACCCCCTTAAAGAGCGTTTGAGATTTTACAGGTTTGCTGCCAGTAGCCGTTAAAGTGTCTGAAATGGGGACACTTTTTTCAAACGGTCACGAAATCTTCTCCGGTTTGAGTTTTTAGCTGAATTTTTTTGTGCATGCCAA
>NW_028323044.1:10516850-10519350 GCF_047325235.1 Durio zibethinus | reverse complement strand
GCCAAAAATCCTTATAAAAAAATTTTAAAAAATCCCGAACCGCAAAAAGTTTCGAAAATCATGAAAAATAGAAAACGAGTCATCTTCCAACGAAACTTCACGTGAAGGCTTAGGGGACCATTGTATGAATTTACAAGCCATAAAAATGGCATTGGCACGGCAGAAATTTGAAGATGTGCCTAAACCCACCAGGGCCCAGCGTGTGCCGATGGTGCTCGAGGCAACCGCCCGCACCAGGGCCCAGCGTGTGCCGATGGTGCTCGAGGCAAGCGCCCGCACCAGGGCCCAGCGTGTGCCGACGGTGGTCGAGGCAACCGCCCGCACCAGGGCCGATAGTGTGCCGATGGTGCTCGAGGCAACCTGTCGCACCAGGGCCCAGCGTGTGCCGATGGTGATCGAGGCAACCTGCCGCACCAGGGCCCAGCGTGTGCCGATGCTGGTCGAGGCAAGCGCCCGCACCAGCGCCCAGCGTGTGCCGATGGTGCTCGAGGCAACCGACCGCACCAGGGCCCAGCGTGTGCCGATGGCGCTCGAGGCAACCTGCCGCACCAGGGCCCAGCGTGTGCCGATGGCGCTCGAGGCAAGCTCCCGCACCAGGGCCCAGCGTGTGCCGATGGTGCTCGAGGCAACCTGCCGCACCAGGGCCCAGCGTGTGCCGATGGTGCTCGAGGCAACCTGCCGCACCAGGGCCCAGCGTGTGCGGATGGTGCTCGAGGCAAGCGCCCGCACCAGGGCCCAGCGTGTGCCGATGGTGGTCGAGGCAACCGCCCGCACCAGGGCCCAGCGTGTGCCGATGGTGGTCGAGGCAACCTGCCGCACCAGGGCCCAGCGTGTGCCGATGGTGCTCGAGGCAACCTGCCGCACCAGGGCCCAGCGTGTGCCGATGGTGGTCGAGGCAACCGCCCGCACCAGGGCCGATAGTGTGCCGATGGTGCTCGAGGCAACCTGTCGCACCAGGGCCCAGCGTGTGCCGATGGTGATCGAGGCAACCTGCCGCACCAGGGCCCAGCGTGTGCCGATGCTGGTCGAGGCAAGCGCCCGCACCAGCGCCCAGCGTGTGCCGATGGTGCTCGAGGCAACCGACCGCACCAGGGCCCAGCGTGTGCCGATGGTGCTCGAGGCAACCTGCCGCACCAGGGCCCAGCGTGTGCCGATGGCGCTCGAGGCAAGCTCCCGCACCAGGGCCCAGCGTGTGCCGATGGTGCTCGAGGCAACCTGCCGCACCAAGGCCCAGCGTGTGCCGATGGTGCTCGAGGCAACCTGCCGCACCAGGGCCCAGCGTGTGCGGATGGTGCTCGAGGCAAGCGCCCGCACCAGGGCCCAGCGTGTGCCGATGGTGGTCGAGGCAACCGCCCGCACCAGGGCCCAGCGTGTGCCGATGGTGGTCGAGGCAACCTGCCGCACCAGGGCCCAGCGTGTGCCGATGGTGCTCGAGGCAACCTGCCGCACCAGGGCCCAGCGTGTGCCGATGGTGCTCGAGGCAACCGACCGCACCAGGGCCCAGCGTGTGCCGATGGTGGTCGAGGCAACCGCCCGCACCAGGGCCCAGCGTGTGCCGATGGTGGTCGAGGCTGCCGATGATGGTCGAGGCAACCTGCCGCACCAGGGCCCAGCGTGTGCCGATGGTGCTCGAGGCAACCGACCGCACCAGGGCCGAGCGTGTGCCGATGGTGCTCGAGGCAAGCGCCCGCACCAGGGCCCAGCGTGTGCCGATGGTGGTCGAGGCAACCTGCCGCACCAGGGCCCAGCGTGTGCCGATGGTGGTCGAGGCAAGCGCCCGCACCAGGGCCCAGCGTGTGCCGATGGTGGTCGAGGCAACCTACCGCACCAGGGCCCAGCGTGTGCCGATGGTGCTCGAGGCAACCGACCGCACCAGGGCGGAGCGTGTGTCGATGGTGGTCGAGGCAAGCGCCCGCACCAGGGCCCAGCGTGTGCCGATGGTGGTCGAGGCAACCTGCCGCACCAGGGCCCAGCGTGTGCCGATGGTGCTCGAGGCAACCGACCGCACCAGGGCCCAGCGTGTGCCGATGGTGGTCGAGGCTGCCGATGGTGGTCGAGGCAACCTGCCGCACCAGGGCCCAGCGTGTGCCGATGGTGCTCGAGGCAACCGACCGCACCAGGGCCGAGCGTGTGCTGATGGTGCTCGAGGCAAGCTGCCGCACCAGGGCCCAGCGTGTGCCGATGGTGGTCGAGGCAACCGCCCGCACCAGGGCCCAGCGTGTGCCGATGGTGATCGAGGCAACCGACCGCACCAGGGCCCAGCGTGTGCCGATGGTGCTCGAGGTAACCTGCCGCACCAGGGCCCAGCGTGTGCCGATGGTGGTCGAGGCAACCTGCCGCACCAGGGCCCACCGTGTGCCGATGGTGGTCGAGGCAAGCGCCCGCACCAGGGCCCAGCGTGTGCCGATGGTGGTCGAGGCAACCGACCGCACCCGGGCTCAGCGTGTGCCGATGGTGCTCGAGGCAACCTGCCGCACCAGGGCCCAGCGTGTGCCGATGG
>NW_028323044.1:10499350-10506850 GCF_047325235.1 Durio zibethinus | reverse complement strand
TGGTCGAGGCAAGCGCCCGCACCAGGGCCCAGCGTGTGCCGATGGTGGTCGAGGCAAGCGCCCTCACCAAGGCCGAGCGTGTGCCGATGGTGGTCGAGGCAACCGGCCGCACCAAGGGCCGGCGTGTGCCGATGGTGGTCGAGCCAGGAGCCCGCACCAAGGGCCGGCTTGTGCCGATGGTGTTCGGGGCAACCGCCCGCACCAGGGCCCTGCGTGTGCCGATGGTGCTGGGGGCAACCGCCCGCACCAGGGCCCAGCGTGTGCCGATGGTGCTGGGGGCAAGCGCCCGCACCAGGGCCCAGCGTGTGCCGATGGTGGTCGAGGCAAGCGCCCGCACCAGTGCCCAGCGTGTGCCGATGGTGGTCGAGGCAAGCGCCCGCACCAGGGCCCAGCGTGTGCCGATGGTGCTGGGGGCAAGCGCCCGCCCCAGGGCCCAGCGTGTGTCGATGGTTATCGGGGCAACCGGCCGCACCAGGGCCCAGGGTCTGCCGATGGTGCTCGAGGCAACCGCCCGCACCAAGGCTCAGCATGTGCCGATTGTGATCGAGGCAACAACCCACACCAGGGCCCAGCTTGTGCCGATGGCGGTCGAGGCAAGTGCCCGTACCGAAGGGCAGCCTATGCCGATGATGGTCGATGCATGTGCCATCACCATGCGTCATCATGTGCCATTGATGGTCGAGGCCTTGGCCGAAGTTCGATTTTGAGCCACGGTGCCCATGCTTGGCTCCAGCATGTGCTGGTGCCGCATTTTTTTCACTCGGGACAGCATCGCCGGAGCATCGCCGGAGTACCGCCGGAGAACCTGACCGGCGGCATTGGGGTTCCGGCGATTGGGAGGGGGGCCGGGGGGGTGTGCGCACATGATGTGCGATGGGTGCTGGTACTTGGCCTTGTGTTGGCCCCCTATCCCTCATCAAACCTCTGAGAATTCACACCCCCTTAAAGAGCATTTGAGATTTTACAGGTTTGCTACCAGTAGCCGTTAAAGTGTCTGAAATGGGGACACTTTTTTCAAACGGTCACAAAATCTTCTCTACTTCGAGTTTTTAGCTGAATTTTTTTGTGCATGCCAACAAAAATAGAAGGATCATGCCTACAAAATTTGGGGCCAAAAATCCTTATAAAAAAATTTTAAAAAATCCCGAACCGCAAAAAGTTTCGAAAATCATGAAAAATAGAAAATGAGTCATCTTCCAACGAAACTTCACGTGAAGGCTTAGGGGACCATTGTATGAATTTACAAGCCATAAAAATGGCATTGGCACGGCAGAAATTTGAAGATGTGCCTAAACCCACCAGGGCCCAGCGTGTGCCGATGGTGCTCGAGGCAACCGCCCGCACCAGGGCCCAGCGTGTGCCGATGGTGCTCGAGGCAAGCGCCCGCACCAGGGCCCAGCGTGTGCCGACGGTGGTCGAGGCAACCGCCCGCACCAGGGCCGATAGTGTGCCGATGGTGCTCGAGGCAACCTGTCGCACCAGGGCCCAGTGTCACGCAAAGTCAGAACTTCCGCCTCCAAGGATTCATTCTTTCGGGTGATCTCATCCAGGCCATTGTTGAGAGCAGCTGCTAGCTCACTTTGGATCTCCTCCCCCATGGAGTCTAGCGATGCAATGTGAGTTTCTACTTCCTCCAGCTTCTCCCCCATGTCGCCTATGGTCACCTCCACCTTGGCCAGCCTACCGTCCATGGTAGACCAGATATCTCTAGAACAAGCTTTCTTGCCTCTTCCTCGCCCATGCTCCTGGGCCTCTGGTTGTTGGCTAGCAACGTCGCTTTGGGATGCCATCTCCTCAATCACGATCTAACCTGCACAACACAAACACGCAGAATCGAACTCGCTCTGATACCAACTGTCACGGGCTCCGACCTTAGACTCAGAATCCGTGCGGCCTTAGGCTTGGAATCTCGTCCTTGATGCCTAAGTCAGCCTAAAACACAAGCGTGCGGGCACTAGAACAAAGGGAAGGGCTGATTACGCAAGTTAAAGAGAAACAGGACAGAAAAACAGAATTCTGGAAATGCTCTTGTATTCACTGAAACAGAAGTGTTTGATGGTGTACAAATGAGGGTGGAGCAGCCCTCTATTTATAGTTGAGGCTCCAGCTACAACTTAATGGCAAATCCCTAAAATAAAGGCTACAATCATGGGATTACATTTAATCAAGATGCTGGTTCCTGATTTTCAGGGTCAACCAAATCTGCCAGGATGCTGATGCTGATCCTGCCTGGTTCCAGAAGCTTCCCTTGCGTATCCAGCACCTCGGGCCCTTCTGGATGTGGTGCGGGCAGCCCAAATGCCAGGCCTTGGTCTCATGAGTTGGCCTGCAAGATGGGCGGGCGTTTGGAGCTCGTTTGATAGGCTTTGCGCACTGATACCCGCCAGCACGCCTGGTCTGCGGGCCTTAGCTGCTGGCTCGCCTGCTGGTCTGGCTGATGTGCCTGGCGCGCCCGCCCAGGGCGTGACATTCTCCCCCACCTGATTGCGCAACGCCCTCGTTGCGTCTTCTGCATGGTACTGCCTGATCTGGTCCCCGAACTGCCATAAGTCCTCTGCTGGTTCCCAGCTCGCCTCACTGTCTGGAAGTCCCTTCCAGCGCACCAAGTACTCATGTCTTGGTTGATAGTTCTTCCGTCTCACTTCCCGGTCAGCCATAATGCTGTGGACCTCCTTCTCATATGAGGCCCTTGCTCCCAACGGTGCACGCTTTGACTCTGCCCGTCCTGGATCTCCCTCATCCTCATGGAACGGCTTGAGCATGCTCACATGGAACACCGGGTGTACCCTCGGCTTGGGTGGCATATCCAGCTTGTAGGCAACCTTGCCTACTCTCTTGACTACTCGGAAAGGTCCCTCATACCTCCGGACTAGGCCTTTGTGCAGCCCCCTGTGGCGCACAATGGGATGCAGCTTCACCAACACCAAGTCTCCAACCTGGAACTGCACATCCCGCCTCTTCTGGTCTGCCCACTTCTTCGACCTCTTGGCCGCCTTGTGTAGACAAACTCTGGCCAAGTCAGCTTGCTCCTGCCATGCCTTGGCAAACTTGTATGCTGCTGGATTTGGCCCTGTATAACCTGCAGCAATCGAACCGGGTGTTAGTGGTTGTTGCCCTGTCACAACCTCAAATGGGCTCTGGTTCGTTGCCTCGCTCCTTTGCAAGTTGTAGGAAAACTGCGCAATATCCAGTAGCTTTGGCCAGTCCCTTTGTGTGGCACTCACATAGTGCCTGAGGTAGACCTCCAGTAGTCCATTCACACGTTCTGTCTGCCCATCGGTCTGCGGATGCATGCTGGTGGAAAAGTTCAAGTCTGACCCCAACAGCTTGAACAACTCAGTCCAGAACCTGCCCGTGAAACGCCCGTCCCGATCACTAACAATGGTCCTCGGCACTCCCCAGTACTTCACCATGTTCTTCAGGAACAATCGAGCTGCCTCCTCGGCTGGGCACTCCTTGGTTGCTGGAATGAAGATTCCATATTTGGAAAACCTGTCCACCACTACCATGATGCTTCCAAACCCCTCTGTCTTGGGTAGACCGACTATAAAGTCCAGAGAAACACTCTCCCATGGTCGCTCTGGCACTGGCAATGGCTCCAAGAGACCCCCTGGTTTCTTGAGCTCCACCTTGTCCTGTTGGCACACAAGACAAGTCTTCACATAGGCCTCCACATCGTCCCTCATGTGCGGCCAGTAGTACCGGTCCTCGATCAGCGCCAAGGTGCGGCTCACTCCTGGGTGTCCAGCCCACCTTGAATCATGACACTCTTGCAAAACTTCCTTGCGGAGCTTCCCGTGCTGCGGCACAAACAGTCTACTGCCCCTGGTGTACAGCAACCCATCCTGCAACCAAAACCGCCTAGTCTTACCTTGCTGGGCGTACTCCATCAAAGCCTTGGCTGTAGGATCATGCGCAAGTCCCTCCTTGATGCGCGGCACCAGTGACCCCTCTGGTTGGCTAATGGCAGCAAGGTTAGCCTTTCTGCTCAGGGCGTCTGCCACTAGGTTCGCCCGCCCCGGCTTGTACTCCATCTGAAAATCAAATTCCGCAAGAAAATCTTGCCATCTCGCCTGCTTGGGGGACAGCTTCTTCTGCGTCTGGAAGTAGCTGGTTGCCACATTGTCCGTCCTCACCACGAACCTCGACCCCAACAGGTAATGGCGCCAAGTGCGCAAGCAGTGCACCACTGCAGTCATCTCCTTCTCTTGGACCGTGTACTTGCGTTCAGTCTCGTTCAGCTTCCTGCTCTCAAACGCGACTGGACGTCCCTCTTGCATCAACACGCCCCCTATGGCAAAGTCTGATGCATCCGTATGCACCTCATACAGTTTGGCATGGTCTGGCAAGGCCAAGACTGGCTCCTCGGTCACAGCCCGCTTCAACCTGTCAAAGGCTTCCTGGCACCCTGCGCTCCACTCCCATGCTCTCCCTTTCTTGAGCAAGTCAGTCAATGGCGTGGCTATTGCTGAGTGACCCTTGATGAAGCGCCTGTAGTAGTTAACCAGCCCAAGGAACGATCTCAACTCAGTGACCTTGGCTGGCGGTTGCCACTCCAGGATGGCATCTATCTTGCCTTCATCCATGCGTATCCTGCCACCTCCCACTATGTGGCCAAGGAATGGGATCTCCTGCTGGGCGAACGAGCACTTCTCCCTCTTGACAAACAGCTTGTGCGCCCGCAACACCTCGAACACCTGTCTCAAGTGGTCTACATGCTCTCCCAAAGTCTGGCTGTAGATCACAATGTCATCCAAATAAACCACAACAAACCGATCAAGGAATGACTGAAGTACCTTGTTCATAAGGGTGCAGAATGTTGCTGGGGCATTCGTGAGTCCGAAAGGCATCACCAAGAACTCATACGAACCATACCGAGTGACACATGCTGTCTTTTGCTCATCTCCCTCTGCGATCCTGACTTGATAATAGCCTGACCTCAAATCCAGCTTGGTGAACCACCTTGCGCTCCCAAGTTGATCGAACAAGTCCGCAATGAGTGGGATGGGGTACTTGTTCTTGATGGTCAGCTTGTTCAAAGCCCGGTAGTCTATGCACAGCCGCAACGACCCATCATGCTTGCGCTGGAATAGAACCGGTGCACCATAGGGTGCTTTCGATGGCCTGATGAAGCCAGCATCAACTAACTCTTTGAGCTGCTTCCTCAACTCCTCCAACTCTGGTGGAGACATTCGGTAAGGGGCTCTGGCTGGTGGCTTGGCCTCGGACACCAGCTCGATCTTGTGGTCCACCTCCCTCTTAGGTGGTAGCTTGCTAGGCAGCTTTGCGGGCATCACATCACTAAAGGTCTTCAGCACCTTTAGCACCTCCAAGGGTGACTCGGTCTCCTTCTCCCTTGGCTCATCATATTTCAGGGCTGCCAAGAAGGTGTCTTCTTGTCTGCTTACCGCCTTGGCAAATTGGATGGCTGACACCACCCGTGACCCAACTCCAGACCCTCTCCTCAATGGTACTAGGCATTGGCACCGTGCATCCAAGATGCAAACACAATCGGCAAAAGGCACAAGGAGGGCGTTAATCCGAACAAGGAAATCCAACCCAATCACAAACTCATAGTCGTCAAGGGGTATTACCTCAATGGTCTCCTTGCCTTTCCAATCTCCAAGCTGTAACTCCACTCCCCGTGCTACTCCAATGGCTGGAACTTCCTTGGAGTTCACCGTCTTAATGGTACCAGTCCCTTTCTGCACCTTTAGTCTGAGCTTCCGGGCTCCATCACCTGAAATGAAAAGATGTGAGGCACCTGTGTCCACCAGTGCGCTCACCTTCTGACCCGCAACCATCAGATCCGCAAACATCAAGCCCTTTGGCTTGCGGCTCCCCTTACTCTGGACAGCATTGAGCACCAACGACCCAAGCTTTGCTGCCCCTGACTCTGGCTCCTCGTCAGACTCCCTGTCTACAGCAGCCAGCTTGCCCTTCTGCGGGCAATTGCGCGCTATGTGGCTCCCTCCACATAGGTAGCATGCTAGTGGTTCTCGGTCCCCCTTTGCTTTCCACTTGCCTGCTGATGGCTTCCTCTCGCCATCCTTGGTTGAACGGTCTCGGTCTCCATCCTTGGACTCCCGGTCACGGTCCTTCCCATTGGACTGCTTCTTCCGGTCCCTATCGTCCCTGCCCTTACCCTTGGGCTTGGTAGACTCGAACTTGTTCAGAGGCTTGAACTCTATCAACGCCTCGGCAGTGGTCATGGCTTTAGCCAAGTCATGAACTCCCCTCCTTTGTAGCTCATGCTTCACCCACGGCTTCAGCCCATCCATGAAAGCAAAGAATGCGTCCTTCTCGCCTAGATCCGAGATCTGTAGCATCAGTTCAGAGAATTTTTGAACATACTCTCTTATGTTCCCTTGCTGGCTCAACCTGCGCAACTTTGCCCGTGCCTCATCATCGGCATACTCCGGGTAAAATTGTTCTCTGAACTCTTTTTGGAACTCTGCCCAGGTTCCAATCTTGGCGTTCCCACGCCTGACATCATCACACCTGCGCCTCCACCACAATAAGGCTACATCAGTGAGATACATAGCAGCGGTGCTTACCTTTATCGCCTCGTCTTGCATGCCCATGGCCTGGAAATACTGCTCCATACCCCAAAGGTAATTGTCTACTTCCTTGGCCGCCCTAGTCCCCTTAAACTCCTTAGGCTTGGGGACATCCAATCTGGATCTGGACACTCCAGCAAACATGCCATTCCCAATGGCAGTCTTGCAAGTCACGAGCTCACTGGTAAGCTCCTCCATCCGCTGGCGCATGGCCTCCATGCCATGGCGCATGGCCTCCATGCCATCTCGCAAAGTCAGAACTTCCGCCTCCAAGGATTCATTCTTTTGGGTGATCGCATCCAGGCCATTGTTGAGAGCAGCTGCTAGCTCACTTTGGATCTCCTCCCCCATGGAGTCTAGCGATGCAATGTGAGTTTCTACTTCCTCCAGCTTCTCCCCCATGTCGCCTATGGTCACCTCCACCTTGGCCAGCCTACCGTCCATGGTAGACCAGATATCTCTAGAACAAGCTTTCTTGCCTCTTCCTCGCCCATGCTCCTGGGCCTCTGGTTGTTGGCTAGCAACGTCGCTTTGGGATGCCATCTCCTCAATCACGATCTAACCTGCACAACACAAACACGCAGAATCGAACTTGCTCTGATACCAACTGTCACGGGCTCCGACCTTAGACTCAGAATCCGTGCGGCCTTAGGCTTGGAATCTCGTCCTTGATGCCTAAGTCAGCCTAAAACACAAGCGTGCGGGCACTAGAACAAAGGGAAGGGCTGATTACGCAAGTTAAAGAGAAACAGGACAGAAAAACAGAATTCTGGAAATGCTCTTGTATTCACTGAAACAGAAGTGTTTGATGGTGTACAAATGAGGGTGGAGCAGCCCTCTATTTATAGTTGAGGCTCCAGCTACAACTTAATGGCAAATCCCTAAAATAAAGGCTACAATCATGGGATTACATTTAATCAAGATGCTGGTTCCTGATTTT
>NW_028323044.1:10474350-10489350 GCF_047325235.1 Durio zibethinus | reverse complement strand
CTCGAGGCAACCGTCCGCACCAGGGCCCAGCGTGTGTCGATGGTGGTCGAGGCAACCGCCCGCACCAGGGCCCAGCGTGTGCCGATGGTGCTCGAGGCAACCGCCCGCACCAAGGGCCGGCTTGTGCCGATGGTGTTCGAGGCAACCGCCCGCACCAGGGCCCAGCGTGTGCCGATGGTGGTCGAGGCAACCGCCAGCACCAGGGCCCAGCGTGTGCCGATGGTGGTCGAGGCAACCGCCCGCAGCAAGGCCGAGCGTGTGCCGATGGTGGTCGAGGCAAGCGCCCTCACCAAGGCCGAGCGTGTGCCGATGGTGGTCGAGGCAACCGCCCGCACCAGGGCCCAGCGTGTGCCGATGGTGGTCGAGGCAAGCGCCCGCACCAAGGCCGAGCGTGTGCCGATGGTGGTCGAGGCAAGCGCCCGCACCAGGGCCCAGCGTGTGCCGATGGTGGTCGAGGCAAGCGCCCTCACCAAGGCCGAGCGTGTGCCGATGGTGGTCGAGGCAACCGGCCGCACCAAGGGCCGGCGTGTGCCGATGGTGGTCGAGCCAGGAGCCCGCACCAAGGGCCGGCTTGTGCCGATGGTGTTCGGGGCAACCGCCCGCACCAGGGCCCTGCGTGTGCCGATGGTGCTGGGGGCAACCGCCCGCACCAGGGCCCAGCGTGTGCCGATGGTGCTGGGGGCAAGCGCCCGCACCAGGGCCCAGCGTGTGCCGATGGTGGTCGGGGCAAGCGCCCGCACCAGTGCCCAGCGTGTGCCGATGGTGGTCGAGGCAAGCGCCCGCACCAGGGCCCAGCGTGTGCCGATGGTGCTGGGGGCAAGCGCCCGCCCCAGGGCCCAGCGTGTGTCGATGGTTATCGGGGCAACCGGCCGCACCAGGGCCCAGGGTCTGCCGATGGTGCTCGAGGCAACCGCCCGCACCAAGGCTCAGCATGTGCCGATTGTGATCGAGGCAACAACCCACACCAGGGCCCAGCTTGTGCCGATGGCGGTCGAGGCAAGTGCCCGTACCGAAGGGCAGCCTATGCCGATGATGGTCGATGCATGTGCCATCACCATGCGTCATCATGTGCCATTGATGGTCGAGGCCTTGGCCGAAGTTCGATTTTGAGCCACGGTGCCCATGCTTGGCTCCAGCATGTGCTGGTGCCGCATTTTTTTCACTCGGGACAGCATCGCCGGAGCATCGCCGGAGCATCGCCGGAGTACCGCCGGAGAACCTGACCGGCGGCATTGGGGTTCCGGCGATTGGGAGGGGGGCCGGGGGGGTGTGCGCACATGATGTGCGATGGGTGCTGGTACTTGGCCTTGTGTTGGCCCCCTATCCCTCATCAAACCTCTGAGAATTCACACCCCCTTAAAGAGCATTTGAGATTTTACAGGTTTGCTACCAGTAGCCGTTAAAGTGTCTGAAATGGGGACACTTTTTTCAAACGGTCACAAAATCTTCTCTACTTCGAGTTTTTAGCTGAATTTTTTTGTGCATGCCAACAAAAATAGAAGGATCATGCCTACAAAATTTGGGGCCAAAAATCCTTATAAAAAAATTTTAAAAAATCCCGAACCGCAAAAAGTTTCGAAAATCATGAAAAATAGAAAACGAGTCATCTTCCAACGAAACTTCACGTGAAGGCTTAGGGGACCATTGTATGAATTTACAAGCCATAAAAATGGCATTGGCACGGCAGAAATTTGAAGATGTGCCTAAACCCACCAGGGCCCAGCGTGTGCCGATGGTGCTCGAGGCAACCGCCCGCACCAGGGCCCAGCGTGTGCCGATGGTGCTCGAGGCAAGCGCCCGCACCAGGGCCCAGCGTGTGCCGACGGTGGTCGAGGCAACCGCCCGCACCAGGGCCGATAGTGTGCCGATGGTGCTCGAGGCAACCTGTCGCACCAGGGCCCAGCGTGTGCCGATGGTGATCGGGGCAACCTGCCGCACCAGGGCCCAGCGTGTGCCGATGCTGGTCGAGGCAAGCGCCCGCACCAGCGCCCAGCGTGTGCCGATGGTGCTCGAGGCAACCGACCGCACCAGGGCCCAGCGTGTGCCGATGGTGCTCGAGGCAACCTGCCGCACCAGGGCCCAGCGTGTGCCGATGGCGCTCGAGGCAAGCTCCCGCACCAGGGCCCAGCGTGTGCCGATGGTGCTCGAGGCAACCTGCCGCACCAGGGCCCAGCGTGTGCCGATGGTGCTCGAGGCAACCTGCCGCACCAGGGCCCAGCGTGTGCGGATGGTGCTCGAGGCAAGCGCCCGCACCAGGGCCCAGCGTGTGCCGATGGTGGTCGAGGCAACCGCCCGCACCAGGGCCCAGCGTGTGCCGATGGTGGTCGAGGCAACCTGCCGCACCAGGGCCCAGCGTGTGCCGATGGTGCTCGAGGCAACCTGCCGCACCAGGGCCCAGCGTGTGCCGATGGTGCTCGAGGCAACCGACCGCACCAGGGCCCAGCGTGTGCCGATGGTGGTCGAGGCAACCGCCCGCACCAGGGCCCAGCGTGTGCCGATGGTGGTCGAGGCTGCCGATGATGGTCGAGGCAACCTGCCGCACCAGGGCCCAGCGTGTGCCGATGGTGCTCGAGGCAACCGACCGCACCAGGGCCGAGCGTGTGCCGATGGTGCTCGAGGCAAGCGCCCGCACCAGGGCCCAGCGTGTGCCGATGGTGGTCGAGGCAACCTGCCGCACCAGGGCCCAGCGTGTGCCGATGGTGGTCGAGGCAAGCGCCCGTGTCACGGGCTCCGACCTTAGACTCAGAATCCGTGCGGCCTTAGGCTTGGAATCTCGTCCTTGATGCCTAAGTCAGCCTAAAACACAAGCGTGCGGGCACTAGAACAAAGGGAAGGGCTGATTACGCAAGTTAAAGAGAAACAGGACAGAAAAACAGAATTCTGGAAATGCTCTTGTATTCACTGAAACAGAAGTGTTTGATGGTGTACAAATGAGGGTGGAGCAGCCCTCTATTTATAGTTGAGGCTCCAGCTACAACTTAATGGCAAATCCCTAAAATAAAGGCTACAATCATGGGATTACATTTAATCAAGATGCTGGTTCCTGATTTTCAGGGTCAACCAAATCTGCCAGGATGCTGATGCTGATCCTGCCTGGTTCCAGAAGCTTCCCTTGCGTATCCAGCACCTCGGGCCCTTCTGGATGTGGTGCGGGCAGCCCAAATGCCAGGCCTTGGTCTCATGAGTTGGCCTGCAAGATGGGCGGGCGTTTGGAGCTCGTTTGATAGGCTTTGCGCACTGATACCCGCCAGCACGCCTGGTCTGCGGGCCTTAGCTGCTGGCTCGCCTGCTGGTCTGGCTGATGTGCCTGGCGCGCCCGCCCAGGGCGTGACATTCTCCCCCACCTGATTGCGCAACGCCCTCGTTGCGTCTTCTGCATGGTACTGCCTGATCTGGTCCCCGAACTGCCATAAGTCCTCTGCTGGTTCCCAGCTCGCCTCACTGTCTGGAAGTCCCTTCCAGCGCACCAAGTACTCATGTCTTGGTTGATAGTTCTTCCGTCTCACTTCCCGGTCAGCCATAATGCTGTGGACCTCCTTCTCATATGAGGCCCTTGCTCCCAACGGTGCACGCTTTGACTCTGCCCGTCCTGGATCTCCCTCATCCTCATGGAACGGCTTGAGCATGCTCACATGGAACACCGGGTGTACCCTCGGCTTGGGTGGCATATCCAGCTTGTAGGCAACCTTGCCTACTCTCTTGACTACTCGGAAAGGTCCCTCATACCTCCGGACTAGGCCTTTGTGCAGCCCCCTGTGGCGCACAATGGGATGCAGCTTCACCAACACCAAGTCTCCAACCTGGAACTGCACATCCCGCCTCTTCTGGTCTGCCCACTTCTTCGACCTCTTGGCCGCCTTGTGTAGACAAACTCTGGCCAAGTCAGCTTGCTCCTGCCATGCCTTGGCAAACTTGTATGCTGCTGGATTTGGCCCTGTATAACCTGCAGCAATCGAACCGGGTGTTAGTGGTTGTTGCCCTGTCACAACCTCAAATGGGCTCTGGTTCGTTGCCTCGCTCCTTTGCAAGTTGTAGGAAAACTGCGCAATATCCAGTAGCTTTGGCCAGTCCCTTTGTGTGGCACTCACATAGTGCCTGAGGTAGACCTCCAGTAGTCCATTCACACGTTCTGTCTGCCCATCGGTCTGCGGATGCATGCTGGTGGAAAAGTTCAAGTCTGACCCCAACAGCTTGAACAACTCAGTCCAGAACCTGCCCGTGAAACGCCCGTCCCGATCACTAACAATGGTCCTCGGCACTCCCCAGTACTTCACCATGTTCTTCAGGAACAATCGAGCTGCCTCCTCGGCTGGGCACTCCTTGGTTGCTGGAATGAAGATTCCATATTTGGAAAACCTGTCCACCACTACCATGATGCTTCCAAACCCCTCTGTCTTGGGTAGACCGACTATAAAGTCCAGAGAAACACTCTCCCATGGTCGCTCTGGCACTGGCAATGGCTCCAAGAGACCCCCTGGTTTCTTGAGCTCCACCTTGTCCTGTTGGCACACAAGACAAGTCTTCACATAGGCCTCCACATCGTCCCTCATGTGCGGCCAGTAGTACCGGTCCTCGATCAGCGCCAAGGTGCGGCTCACTCCTGGGTGTCCAGCCCACCTTGAATCATGACACTCTTGCAAAACTTCCTTGCGGAGCTTCCCGTGCTGCGGCACAAACAGTCTACTGCCCCTGGTGTACAGCAACCCATCCTGCAACCAAAACCGCCTAGTCTTACCTTGCTGGGCGTACTCCATCAGAGCCTTGGCTGTAGGATCATGCGCAAGTCCCTCCTTGATGCGCGGCACCAGTGACCCCTCTGGTTGGCTAATGGCAGCAAGGTTAGCCTTCCTGCTCAGGGCGTCTGCCACTAGGTTCGCCCGTCCTGGCTTGTACTCCATCTGGAAATCAAATTCTGCAAGAAAATCTTGCCATCTCGCCTGCTTGGGGGACAGCTTCTTCTGCGTCTGGAAGTAGCTGGTCGCCACATTGTCCGTTCTCACCACGAACCTCGACCCCAACAGGTAATGGCGCCAAGTGCGCAAGCAGTGCACCACTGCAGTCATCTCCTTCTCTTGGACCGTGTACTTGCGTTCAGTCTCGTTCAGCTTCCTGCTTTCAAACGCGACTGGACGTCCCTCTTGCATCAGCACGCCCCCTATGGCAAAGTATGATGCATCCGTATGCACCTCATACGGCTTGGCATGGTCTGGCAAGGCCAAGACTGGCTCCTCGGTCACAGCCCGCTTTAACCTGTCAAAGGCTTCCTGGCACCCTGCGCTCCACTCCCATGCTCTCCCTTTCTTGAGCAAGTCAGTCAATGGCGTGGCTATTGCTGAGTGACCCTTGATGAAGCGCCTGTAGTAGTTAACCAGCCCAAGGAACGATCTCAACTCAGTGACCTTGGCTGGTGGTTGCCACTCCAGGATGGCGTCTATCTTGCCTTCATCCATGCGTATCCTGCCACCTCCCACTATGTGGCCCAGGAATGGGATCTCCTGCTGGGCGAATGAGCACTTCTCCCTCTTGACAAACAGCTTGTGCGCCCGCAACACCTCGAACACCTGTCTCAAGTGGTCTACATGCTCTCCCAAAGTCTGGCTGTAGATCACAATGTCATCCAAATAAACCACAACAAACCGATCAAGGAATGACTGAAGTACCTTGTTCATAAGGGTGCAGAATGTTGATGGGGCATTCGTGAGTCCGAAAGGCATCACCAAGAACTCATACGAACCATACCGAGTGACACATGCTGTCTTTTGCTCATCTCCCTCTGCGATCCTGACTTGATAATAGCCTGACCTCAAATCCAGCTTGGTGAACCACCTTGCGCTCCCAAGTTGATCGAACAAGTCCGCAATGAGTGGGATGGGGTACTTGTTCTTGATGGTCAGCTTGTTCAAAGCCCGGTAGTCTATGCACAGCCGCAACGACCCATCATGCTTGCGCTGGAATAGAACCGGTGCACCATAGGGTGCTTTCGATGGCCTGATGAAGCCAGCATCAACTAACTCTTTGAGCTGCTTCCTCAACTCCTCCAACTCTGGTGGAGACATTCGGTAAGGGGCTCTGGCTGGTGGCTTGGCCTCGGACACCAGCTCGATCTTGTGGTCCACCTCCCTCTTAGGTGGTAGCTTGCTAGGCAGCTTTGCGGGCATCACATCACTAAAGGTCTTCAGCACCTTTAGCACCTCCAAGGGTGACTCGGTCTCCTTCTCCCTTGGCTCATCATATTTCAGGGCTGCCAAGAAGGTGTCTTCTTGTCTGCTTACCGCCTTGGCAAATTGGATGGCTGACACCACCCGTGACCCAACTCCAGACCCTCTCCTCAATGGTACTAGGCATTGGCACCGTGCATCCAAGATGCAAACACAATCGGCAAAAGGCACAAGGAGGGCGTTAATCCGAACAAGGAAATCCAACCCAATCACAAACTCATAGTCGTCAAGGGGTATTACCTCAATGGTCTCCTTGCCTTTCCAATCTCCAAGCTGTAACTCCACTCCCCGTGCTACTCCAATGGCTGGAACTTCCTTGGAGTTCACCGTCTTAATGGTACCAGTCCCTTTCTGCACCTTTAGTCTGAGCTTCCGGGCTCCATCACCTGAAATGAAAAGATGTGAGGCACCTGTGTCCACCAGTGCGCTCACCTTCTGACCCGCAACCATCAGATCCGCAAACATCAAGCCCTTTGGCTTGCGGCTCCCCTTACTCTGGACAGCATTGAGCACCAACGACCCAAGCTTTGCTGCCCCTGACTCTGGCTCCTCGTCAGACTCCCTGTCTACAGCAGCCAGCTTGCCCTTCTGCGGGCAATTGCGCGCTATGTGGCTCCCTCCACATAGGTAGCATGCTAGTGGTTCTCGGTCCCCCTTTGCTTTCCACTTGCCTGCTGATGGCTTCCTCTCGCCATCCTTGGTTGAACGGTCTCGGTCTCCATCCTTGGACTCCCGGTCACGGTCCTTCCCATTGGACTGCTTCTTCCGGTCCCTATCGTCCCTGCCCTTACCCTTGGGCTTGGTAGACTCGAACTTGTTCAGAGGCTTGAACTCTATCAACGCCTCGGCAGTGGTCATGGCTTTAGCCAAGTCATGAACTCCCCTCCTTTGTAGCTCATGCTTCACCCACGGCTTCAGCCCATCCATGAAAGCAAAGAATGCGTCCTTCTCGCCTAGATCCGAGATCTGTAGCATCAGTTCAGAGAATTTTTGAACATACTCTCTTATGTTCCCTTGCTGGCTCAACCTGCGCAACTTTGCCCGTGCCTCATCATCGGCATACTCCGGGTAAAATTGTTCTCTGAACTCTTTTTGGAACTCTGCCCAGGTTCCAATCTTGGCGTTCCCACGCCTGACATCATCACACCTGCGCCTCCACCACAATAAGGCTACATCAGTGAGATACATAGCAGCGGTGCTTACCTTTATCGCCTCGTCTTGCATGCCCATGGCCTGGAAATACTGCTCCATACCCCAAAGGTAATTGTCTACTTCCTTGGCCGCCCTAGTCCCCTTAAACTCCTTAGGCTTGGGGACATCTAATCTGGATCTGGACACTCCAGCAAACATGCCATTCCCAATGGCAGTCTTGCAAGTCACGAGCTCACTGGTAAGCTCCTCCATCCGCTGGCGCATGGCCTCCATGCCATGGCGCATGGCCTCCATGCCATCTCGCAAAGTCAGAACTTCCGCCTCCAAGGATTCATTCTTTTGGGTGATCGCATCCAGGCCATTGTTGAGAGCAGCTGCTAGCTCACTTTGGATCTCCTCCCCCATGGAGTCTAGCGATGCAATGTGAGTTTCTACTTCCTCCAGCTTCTCCCCCATGTCGCCTATGGTCACCTCCACCTTGGCCAGCCTACCGTCCATGGTAGACCAGATATCTCTAGAACAAGCTTTCTTGCCTCTTCCTCGCCCATGCTCCTGGGCCTCTGGTTGTTGGCTAGCAACGTCGCTTTGGGATGCCATCTCCTCAATCACGATCTAACCTGCACAACACAAACACGCAGAATCGAACTTGCTCTGATACCAACTGTCACGGGCTCCGACCTTAGACTCAGAATCCGTGCGGCCTTAGGCTTGGAATCTCGTCCTTGATGCCTAAGTCAGCCTAAAACACAAGCGTGCGGGCACTAGAACAAAGGGAAGGGCTGATTACGCAAGTTAAAGAGAAACAGGACAGAAAAACAGAATTCTGGAAATGCTCTTGTATTCACTGAAACAGAAGTGTTTGATGGTGTACAAATGAGGGTGGAGCAGCCCTCTATTTATAGTTGAGGCTCCAGCTACAACTTAATGGCAAATCCCTAAAATAAAGGCTACAATCATGGGATTACATTTAATCAAGATGCTGGTTCCTGATTTTCAGGGTCAACCAAATCTGCCAGGATGCTGATGCTGATCCTGCCTGGTTCCAGAAGCTTCCCTTGCGTATCCAGCACCTCGGGCCCTTCTGGATGTGGTGCGGGCAGCCCAAATGCCAGGCCTTGGTCTCATGAGTTGGCCTGCAAGATGGGCGGGCGTTTGGAGCTCGTTTGATAGGCTTTGCGCACTGATACCCGCCAGCACGCCTGGTCTGCGGGCCTTAGCTGCTGGCTCGCCTGCTGGTCTGGCTGATGTGCCTGGCGCGCCCGCCCAGGGCGTGACACCCGCACCAGGGCCCAGCGTGTGCTGATGGTGGTCGAGGCAACCTGCCGCACCAGGGCCCAGCGTGTGCCGATGGTGCTCGAGGCAACCGACCGCACCAGGGCGGAGCGTGTGCCGATGGTGGTCGAGGCAAGCGCCCGTGTCACGGGCTCCGACCTTAGACTCAGAATCCGTGCGGCCTTAGGCTTGGAATCTCGTCCTTGATGCCTAAGTCAGCCTAAAACACAAGCGTGCGGGCACTAGAACAAAGGGAAGGGCTGATTACGCAAGTTAAAGAGAAACAGGATAGGAAAACAGAATTCTGGAAATGCTCTTGTATTCACTGAAACAGAAGTGTTTGATGGTGTACAAATGAGGGTGGAGCAGCCCTCTATTTATAGTTGAGGCTCCAGCTACAACTTAATGGCAAATCCCTAAAATAAAGGCTACAATCATGGGATTACATTTAATCAAGATGCTGGTTCCTGATTTTCAGGGTCAACCAAATCTGCCAGGATGCTGATGCTGATCCTGCCTGGTTCCAGAAGCTTCCCTTGCGTATCCAGCACCTCGGGCCCTTCTGGATGTGGTGCGGGCAGCCCAAATGCCAGGCCTTGGTCTCATGAGTTGGCCTGCAAGATGGGCGGGCGTTTGGAGCTCGTTTGATAGGCTTTGCGCACTGATACCCGCCAGCACGCCTGGTCTGCGGGCCTTAGCTGCTGGCTCGCCTGCTGGTCTGGCTGATGTGCCTGGCGCGCCCGCCCAGGGCGTGACATTCTCCCCCACCTGATTGCGCAACGCCCTCGTTGCGTCTTCTGCATGGTACTGCCTGATCTGGTCCCCGAACTGCCATAAGTCCTCTGCTGGTTCCCAGCTCGCCTCACTGTCTGGAAGTCCCTTCCAGCGCACCAAGTACTCATGTCTTGGTTGATAGTTCTTCCGTCTCACTTCCCGGTCAGCCATAATGCTGTGGACCTCCTTCTCATATGAGGCCCTTGCTCCCAACGGTGCACGCTTTGACTCTGCCCGTCCTGGATCTCCCTCATCCTCATGGAACGGCTTGAGCATGCTCACATGGAACACCGGGTGTACCCTCGGCTTGGGTGGCATATCCAGCTTGTAGGCAACCTTGCCTACTCTCTTGACTACTCGGAAAGGTCCCTCATACCTCCGGACTAGGCCTTTGTGCAGCCCCCTGTGGCGCACAATGGGATGCAGCTTCACCAACACCAAGTCTCCAACCTGGAACTGCACATCCCGCCTCTTCTGGTCTGCCCACTTCTTCGACCTCTTGGCCGCCTTGTGTAGACAAACTCTGGCCAAGTCAGCTTGCTCCTGCCATGCCTTGGCAAACTTGTATGCTGCTGGATTCGGCCCTGTATAACCTGCAGCAATCGAACCGGGTGTTAGTGGTTGTTGCCCTGTCACAACCTCAAATGGGCTCTGGTTCGTTGCCTCGCTCCTTTGCAAGTTGTAGGAAAACTGCGCAATATCCAGTAGCTTTGGCCAGTCCCTTTGTGTGGCACTCACATAGTGCCTGAGGTAGACCTCCAGTAGTCCATTCACACGTTTTGTCTGCCCATCGGTCTGCGGATGCATGCTGGTGGAAAAGTTCAAGTCTGACCCCAACAGCTTGAACAACTCAGTCCAGAACCTGCCCGTGAAACGCCCGTCCCGATCACTAACAATGGTCCTCGGCACTCCCCAGTACTTCACCATGTTCTTCAGGAACAATCGAGCTGCCTCCTCGGCTGGGCACTCCTTGGTTGCTGGAATGAAGATTCCATATTTGGAAAACCTGTCCACCACTACCATGATGCTTCCAAACCCCTCTGTCTTGGGTAGACCGACTATAAAGTCCAGAGAAACACTCTCCCATGGTCGCTCTGGCACTGGCAATGGCTCCAAGAGACCTCCTGGTTTCTTGAGCTCCACCTTGTCCTGTTGGCACACAAGACAAGTCTTCACATAGGCCTCCACATCGTCCCTCATGTGCGGCCAGTAGTACCGGTCCTCGATCAGCGCCAAGGTGCGGCTCACTCCTGGGTGTCCAGCCCACCTTGAATCATGACACTCTTGCAAAACTTCCTTGCGGAGCTTCCCGTGCTGCGGCACAAACAGTCTACTGCCCCTGGTGTACAGCAACCCATCCTGCAACCAAAACCGCCTAGTCTTACCTTGCTGGGCGTACTCCATCAAAGCCTTGGCTGTAGGATCATGCGCAAGTCCCTCCTTGATGCGCGGTACCAGTGACCCCTCTGGTTGGCTAATGGCAGCAAGGTTAGCCTTTCTGCTCAGGGCGTCTGCCACTAAGTTCGCCCGTCCTGGCTTGTACTCCATCTGGAAATCAAATTCTGCAAGAAAATCTTGCCATCTCGCCTGCTTGGGGGACAGCTTCTTCTGCGTCTGGAAGTAGCTGGTCGCCACATTGTCCGTCCTCACCACGAACCTCGACCCCAACAGGTAATGGCGCCAAGTGCGCAAGCAGTGCACCACTGCAGTCATCTCTTTCTCTTGGACCGTGTACTTGCGTTCAGTCTCGTTCAGCTTCCTGCTCTCAAACGCGACTGGACGTCCCTCTTGCATCAACACGCCCCCTATGGCAAAGTCTGATGCATCCGTATGCACCTCATACGGTTTGGCATGGTCTGGCAAGGCCAAGACTGGCTCCTCGGTCACAGCCCGCTTCAACCTGTCAAAGGCTTCCTGGCACCCTGCGCTCCACTCCCATGCTCTCCCTTTCTTGAGCAAGTCAGTCAATGGCGTGGCTATTGCTGAGTGACCCTTGATGAAGCGCCTGTAGTAGTTAACCAGCCCAAGGAACGATCTCAACTCAGTGACCTTGGCTGGCGGTTGCCACTCCAGGATGGCATCTATCTTGCCTTCATCCATGCGTATCCTGCCACCTCCCACTATGTGGCCAAGGAATGGGATCTCCTGCTGGGCGAATGAGCACTTCTCCCTCTTGACAAACAGCTTGTGCGCCCGCAACACCTCGAACACCTGTCTCAAGTGGTCTACATGCTCTCCCAAAGTCTGGCTGTAGATCACAATGTCATCCAAATAAACCACAACAAACCGATCAAGGAATGACTGAAGTACCTTGTTCATAAGGGTGCAGAATGTTGCTGGGGCATTCGTGAGTCCGAAAGGCATCACCAAGAACTCATACGAACCATACCGAGTGACACATGCTGTCTTTTGCTCATCTCCCTCCGCGATCCTGACTTGATAATAGCCTGACCTCAAATCCAGCTTGGTGAACCACCTTGCGCTCCCAAGTTGATCGAACAAGTCCGCAATGAGTGGGATGGGGTACTTGTTCTTAATGGTCAGCTTGTTCAAAGCCCGGTAGTCTATGCACAGCCGCAACGACCCATCATGCTTGCGCTGGAATAGAACCGGTGCACCATAGGGTGCTTTCGATGGCCTGATGAAGCCAGCATCAACTAACTCCTTGAGCTGCTTCCTCAACTCCTCCAACTCTGGTGGAGACATTCGGTAAGGGGCTCTGGCTGGTGGCTTGGCCTCGGACACCAGCTCGATCTTGTGGTCTACCTCCCTCTTAGGTGGTAGCTTGCTAGGCAGCTTTGCGGGCATCACATCACTAAAGGTCTTCAGCACCTTTAGCACCTCCAAGGGTGACTCGGTCTCCTTCTCCCTTGGCTCATCATATTTCAGGGCTGCCAAGAAGGTGTCTTCTTGTCTACTTACCGCCTTGGCAAATTGGATGGCTGACACCACCCGTGACCCAACTCCAGACCCTCTCCTCAATGGTACAAGGCATTGGCACCGTGCATCCAAGATGCAAACACAATCGGCAAAAGGCACAAGGAGGGCGTTAATCCGAACAAGGAAATCCAACCCAATCACAAACTCATAGTCGTCAAGGGGTATTACCTCAATGGTCTCCTTGCCTTTCCAATCTCCAAGCTGCAACTCCACTCCCCGTGCTACTCCAATGGCTGGCACTTCCTTGGAGTTCACCGTCTTAATGGTACCAGTCCCTTTCTGCACCTTTAGTCCGAGCTTCCGGGCTCCATCACCTGAAATAAAAAGATGTGAGGCACCTGTGTCCACCAGTGCGCTCACCTTCTGACCCGCAACCATCAGATCCGCAAACATCAAGCCCTTTGGCTTGCGGCTCCCCTTACTCTGGACAGCATTGAGCACCAACGACCCAAGCTTTGCTGCCCCTGACTCTGGCTCCTCGTCAGACTCCCTGTCTACAGCAGCCAGCTTGCCCTTCTGCGGGCAATTGCGTGCTATGTGGCTCCCTCCACATAGGTAACATGCTAGTGGCTCTCGGTCCCCCTTTGCTTTCCACTTGCCTGCTGATGGCTTCCTCTCGCCATCCTTGGTTGAACGGTCTCGGTCTCCATCCTTGGACTCCCGGTCACGGTCCTTCCCATTGGACTGCTTCTTCCGGTCCCTATCGTCCCTGCCCTTACCCTTGGGCTTGGTAGACTCGAACTTGTTCAGAGGCTTGAACTCTATCAACGCCTCGGTAGTGGTCATGGCTTTAGCCAAGTCATGAACTCCCCTCCTTTGTAGCTCATGCTTCACCCACGGCTTCAGCCCATCCATGAAAGCAAAGAATGCGTCCTTCTCGCCTAGATCCGAGATCTGTAGCATCAGTTCAGAGAATTTTTGAACATACTCTCTTATGTTCCCTTGCTGGCTCAACCTGCGCAACTTTGCCCGTGCCTCATCATCGGCATACTCCGGGTAAAATTGTTCTCTGAACTCTTTTTGGAACTCTGCCCAGGTTCCAATCTTGGCGTTCCCACGCCTGACATCATCACACCTGCGCCTCCACCACAATAAGGCTACATCAGTGAGATACATAGCAGCGGTGCTTACCTTTATCGCCTCGTCTTGCATGCCCATGGCCTGGAAGTACTGCTCCATACCCCAAAGGTAGTTGTCTACTTCTTTGGCCGCCCTAGTCCCCTTGAACTCCTTAGGCTTGGGGACATCCAATCTGGATCTGGACACTCCAGCAAACATGCCATTCCCAATGGCAGTCTTGCAAGTAACGAGCTCACTGGTAAGCTCCTCCATCCGCTGGCGCATGGCCTCCATGCCATGGCGCATGGCCTCCATGCCATCTCGCAAAGTCAGAACTTCCGCCTCCAAGGATTCATTCTTTCGGGTGATCTCATCCAGGCCATTGTTGAGAGCAGCTGCTAGCTCACTTTGGATCTCCTCCCCCATGGAGTCTAGCGATGCAATGTGAGTTTCTACTTCCTCCAGCTTCTCCCCCATGTCGCCTATGGTCACCTCCACCTTGGCCAGCCTACCGTCCATGGTAGACCAGATATCTCTAGAACAAGCTTTCTTGCCTCTTCCTCGCCCATGCTCCTGGGCCTCTGGTTGTTGGCTAGCAACGTCGCTTTGGGATGCCATCTCCTCAATCACGATCTAACCTGCACAACACAAACACGCAGAATCGAACTCGCTCTGATACCAACTGTCACGGGCTCCGACCTTAGACTCAGAATCCGTGCGGCCTTAGGCTTGGAATCTCGTCCTTGATGCCTAAGTCAGCCTAAAACACAAGCGTGCGGGCACTAGAACAAAGGGAAGGGCTGATTACGCAAGTTAAAGAGAAACAGGATAGGAAAACAGAATTCTGGAAATGCTCTTGTATTCACTGAAACAGAAGTGTTTGATGGTGTACAAATGAGGGTGGAGCAGCCCTCTATTTATAGTTGAGGCTCCAGCTACAACTTAATGGCAAATCCCTAAAATAAAGGCTACAATCATGGGATTACATTTAATCAAGATGCTGGTTCCTGATTTTCAGGGTCAACCAAATCTGCCAGGATGCTGATGCTGATCCTGCCTGGTTCCAGAAGCTTCCCTTGCGTATCCAGCACCTCGGGCCCTTCTGGATGTGGTGCGGGCAGCCCAAATGCCAGGCCTTGGTCTCATGAGTTGGCCTGCAAGATGGGCGGGCGTTTGGAGCTCGTTTGATAGGCTTTGCGCACTGATACCCGCCAGCACGCCTGGTCTGCGGGCCTTAGCTGCTGGCTCGCCTGCTGGTCTGGCTGATGTGCCTGGCGCGCCCGCCCAGGGCGTGACACCCGCACCAGGGCCCAGCGTGTGCCGATGGTGGTCGAGGCAACCTGCCGCACCAGGGCCCAGCGTGTGCCGATGGTGCTCGAGGCAACCGACCGCACCAGGGCCCAGCGTGTGCTGATGGTGGTCGAGGCTGCCGATGGTGGTCGAGGCAACCTGCCGCACCAGGGCCCAGCGTGTGCCGATGGTGCTCGAGGCAACCGACCGCACCAGGGCCGAGCGTGTGCTGATGGTGCTCGAGGCAAGCTGCCGCACCAGGGCCCAGCGTGTGCCGATGGTGGTCGAGGCAACC
>NW_028323044.1:10449350-10464350 GCF_047325235.1 Durio zibethinus | reverse complement strand
GTTAAAGAGAAACAGGACAGAAAAACAGAATTCTGGAAATGCTCTTGTATTCACTGAAACAGAAGTGTTTGATGGTGTACAAATGAGGGTGGAGCAGCCCTCTATTTATAGTTGAGGCTCCAGCTACAACTTAATGGCAAATCCCTAAAATAAAGGCTACAATCATGGGATTACATTTAATCAAGATGCTGGTTCCTGATTTTCAGGGTCAACCAAATCTGCCAGGATGCTGATGCTGATCCTGCCTGGTTCCAGAAGCTTCCCTTGCGTATCCAGCACCTCGGGCCCTTCTGGATGTGGTGCGGGCAGCCCAAATGCCAGGCCTTGGTCTCATGAGTTGGCCTGCAAGATGGGCGGGCGTTTGGAGCTCGTTTGATAGGCTTTGCGCACTGATACCCGCCAGCACGCCTGGTCTGCGGGCCTTAGCTGCTGGCTCGCCTGCTGGTCTGGCTGATGTGCCTGGCGCGCCCGCCCAGGGCGTGACATTCTCCCCCACCTGATTGCGCAACGCCCTCGTTGCGTCTTCTGCATGGTACTGCCTGATCTGGTCCCCGAACTGCCATAAGTCCTCTGCTGGTTCCCAGCTCGCCTCACTGTCTGGAAGTCCCTTCCAGCGCACCAAGTACTCATGTCTTGGTTGATAGTTCTTCCGTCTCACTTCCCGGTCAGCCATAATGCTGTGGACCTCCTTCTCATATGAGGCCCTTGCTCCCAACGGTGCACGCTTTGACTCTGCCCGTCCTGGATCTCCCTCATCCTCATGGAACGGCTTGAGCATGCTCACATGGAACACCGGGTGTACCCTCGGCTTGGGTGGCATATCCAGCTTGTAGGCAACCTTGCCTACTCTCTTGACTACTCGGAAAGGTCCCTCATACCTCCGGACTAGGCCTTTGTGCAGCCCCCTGTGGCGCACAATGGGATGCAGCTTCACCAACACCAAGTCTCCAACCTGGAACTGCACATCCCGCCTCTTCTGGTCTGCCCACTTCTTCGACCTCTTGGCCGCCTTGTGTAGACAAACTCTGGCCAAGTCAGCTTGCTCCTGCCATGCCTTGGCAAACTTGTATGCTGCTGGATTTGGCCCTGTATAACCTGCAGCAATCGAACCGGGTGTTAGTGGTTGTTGCCCTGTCACAACCTCAAATGGGCTCTGGTTCGTTGCCTCGCTCCTTTGCAAGTTGTAGGAAAACTGCGCAATATCCAGTAGCTTTGGCCAGTCCCTTTGTGTGGCACTCACATAGTGCCTGAGGTAGACCTCCAGTAGTCCATTCACACGTTCTGTCTGCCCATCGGTCTGCGGATGCATGCTGGTGGAAAAGTTCAAGTCTGACCCCAACAGCTTGAACAACTCAGTCCAGAACCTGCCCGTGAAACGCCCGTCCCGATCACTAACAATGGTCCTCGGCACTCCCCAGTACTTCACCATGTTCTTCAGGAACAATCGAGCTGCCTCCTCGGCTGGGCACTCCTTGGTTGCTGGAATGAAGATTCCATATTTGGAAAACCTGTCCACCACTACCATGATGCTTCCAAACCCCTCTGTCTTGGGTAGACCGACTATAAAGTCCAGAGAAACACTCTCCCATGGTCGCTCTGGCACTGGCAATGGCTCCAAGAGACCCCCTGGTTTCTTGAGCTCCACCTTGTCCTGTTGGCACACAAGACAAGTCTTCACATAGGCCTCCACATCGTCCCTCATGTGCGGCCAGTAGTACCGGTCCTCGATCAGCGCCAAGGTGCGGCTCACTCCTGGGTGTCCAGCCCACCTTGAATCATGACACTCTTGCAAAACTTCCTTGCGGAGCTTCCCGTGCTGCGGCACAAACAGTCTACTGCCCCTGGTGTACAGCAACCCATCCTGCAACCAAAACCGCCTAGTCTTACCTTGCTGGGCGTACTCCATCAAAGCCTTGGCTGTAGGATCATGCGCAAGTCCCTCCTTGATGCGCGGCACCAGTGACCCCTCTGGTTGGCTAATGGCAGCAAGGTTAGCCTTTCTGCTCAGGGCGTCTGCCACTAGGTTCGCCCGCCCCGGCTTGTACTCCATCTGAAAATCAAATTCCGCAAGAAAATCTTGCCATCTCGCCTGCTTGGGGGACAGCTTCTTCTGCGTCTGGAAGTAGCTGGTTGCCACATTGTCCGTCCTCACCACGAACCTCGACCCCAACAGGTAATGGCGCCAAGTGCGCAAGCAGTGCACCACTGCAGTCATCTCCTTCTCTTGGACCGTGTACTTGCGTTCAGTCTCGTTCAGCTTCCTGCTCTCAAACGCGACTGGACGTCCCTCTTGCATCAACACGCCCCCTATGGCAAAGTCTGATGCATCCGTATGCACCTCATACGGTTTGGCATGGTCTGGCAAGGCCAAGACTGGCTCCTCGGTCACAGCCCGCTTCAACCTGTCAAAGGCTTCCTGGCACCCTGCGCTCCACTCCCATGCTCTCCCTTTCTTGAGCAAGTCAGTCAATGGCGTGGCTATTGCTGAGTGACCCTTGATGAAGCGCCTGTAGTAGTTAACCAGCCCAAGGAACGATCTCAACTCAGTGACCTTGGCTGGCGGTTGCCACTCCAGGATGGCATCTATCTTGCCTTCATCCATGCGTATCCTGCCACCTCCCACTATGTGGCCAAGGAATGGGATCTCCTGCTGGGCGAATGAGCACTTCTCCCTCTTGACAAACAGCTTGTGCGCCCGCAACACCTCGAACACCTGTCTCAAGTGGTCTACATGCTCTCCCAAAGTCTGGCTGTAGATCACAATGTCATCCAAATAAACCACAACAAACCGATCAAGGAATGACTGAAGTACCTTGTTCATAAGGGTGCAGAATGTTGCTGGGGCATTCGTGAGTCCGAAAGGCATCACCAAGAACTCATACGAACCATACCGCGTGACACATGCTGTCTTTTGCTCATCTCCCTCCGCGATCCTGACTTGATAATAGCCTGACCTCAAATCCAGCTTGGTGAACCACCTTGCGCTCCCAAGTTGATCGAACAAGTCCGCAATGAGTGGGATGGGGTACTTGTTCTTAATGGTCAGCTTGTTCAAAGCCCGGTAGTCTATGCACAGCCGCAACGACCCATCATGCTTGCGCTGGAATAGAACCGGTGCACCATAGGGTGCTTTTGATGGCCTGATGAAGCCAGCATCAACTAACTCCTTGAGCTGCTTCCTCAACTCCTCCAACTCTGGTGGAGACATTCGGTAAGGGGCTCTGGCTGGTGGCTTGGCCTCGGACACCAGCTCGATCTTGTGGTCCACCTCCCTCTTAGGTGGTAGCTTGCTAGGCAGCTTTGCGGGCATCACATCACTAAAGGTCTTCAGCACCTTTAGCACCTCCAAGGGTGACTCGGTCTCCTTCTCCCTTGGCTCATCATATTTCAGGGCTGCCAAGAAGGTGTCTTCTTGTCTACTTACCGCCTTGGCAAATTGGATGGCTGACACCACCCGTGACCCAACTCCAGACCCTCTCCTCAATGGTACAAGGCATTGGCACCGTGCATCCAAGATGCAAACACAATCGGCAAAAGGCACAAGGAGGGCGTTAATCCGAACAAGGAAATCCAACCCAATCACAAACTCATAGTCGTCAAGGGGTATTACCTCAATGGTCTCCTTGCCTTTCCAATCTCCAAGCTGTAACTCCACTCCCCGTGCTACTCCAATGGCTGGAACTTCCTTGGAGTTCACCGTCTTAATGGTACCAGTCCCTTTTTGCACCTTTAGTCTGAGTTTCCGGGCTCCATCACCTGAAATGAAAAGATGTGAGGCACCTGTGTCCACCAGTGCGCTCACCTTCTGACCCGCAACCATCAGATCCGCAAACATCAAGCCCTTTGGCTTGCGGCTCCCCTTACTCTGGACAGCATTGAGCACCAACGACCCAAGCTTTGCTGCCCCTGACTCTGGCTCCTCGTCAGACTCCCTGTCTACAGCAGCCAGCTTGCCCTTCTGCGGGCAATTGCGCGCTATGTGGCTCCCTCCACATAGGTAGCATGCTAGTGGTTCTCGGTCCCCCTTTGCTTTCCACTTGCCTGCTGATGGCTTCCTCTCGCCATCCTTGGTTGAACGGTCTCGGTCTCCATCCTTGGACTCCCGGTCACGGTCCTTCCCATTGGACTGCTTCTTCCGGTCCCTATCGTCCCTGCCCTTACCCTTGGGCTTGGTAGACTCGAACTTGTTCAGAGGCTTGAACTCTATCAACGCCTCGGCAGTGGTCATGGCTTTAGCCAAGTCATGAACTCCCCTCCTTTGTAGCTCATGCTTCACCCACGGCTTCAGCCCATCCATGAAAGCAAAGAATGCGTCCTTCTCGCCTAGATCCGAGATCTGTAGCATCAGTTCAGAGAATTTTTGAACATACTCTCTTATGTTCCCTTGCTGGCTCAACCTGCGCAACTTTGCCCGTGCCTCATCATCGGCATACTCCGGGTAAAATTGTTCTCTGAACTCTTTTTGGAACTCTGCCCAGGTTCCAATCTTGGCGTTCCCACGCCTGACATCATCACACCTGCGCCTCCACCACAATAAGGCTACATCAGTGAGATACATAGCAGCGGTGCTTACCTTTATCGCCTCGTCTTGCATGCCCATGGCCTGGAAATACTGCTCCATACCCCAAAGGTAATTGTCTACTTCCTTGGCCGCCCTAGTCCCCTTAAACTCCTTAGGCTTGGGGACATCCAATCTGGATCTGGACACTCCAGCAAACATGCCATTCCCAATGGCAGTCTTGCAAGTCACGAGCTCACTGGTAAGCTCCTCCATCCGCTGGCGCATGGCCTCCATGCCATGGCGCATGGCCTCCATGCCATCTCGCAAAGTCAGAACTTCCGCCTCCAAGGATTCATTCTTTTGGGTGATCGCATCCAGGCCATTGTTGAGAGCAGCTGCTAGCTCACTTTGGATCTCCTCCCCCATGGAGTCTAGCGATGCAATGTGAGTTTCTACTTCCTCCAGCTTCTCCCCCATGTCGCCTATGGTCACCTCCACCTTGGCCAGCCTACCGTCCATGGTAGACCAGATATCTCTAGAACAAGCTTTCTTGCCTCTTCCTCGCCCATGCTCCTGGGCCTCTGGTTGTTGGCTAGCAACGTCGCTTTGGGATGCCATCTCCTCAATCACGATCTAACCTGCACAACACAAACACGCAGAATCGAACTTGCTCTGATACCAACTGTCACGGGCTCCGACCTTAGACTCAGAATCCGTGCGGCCTTAGGCTTGGAATCTCGTCCTTGATGCCTAAGTCAGCCTAAAACACAAGCGTGCGGGCACTAGAACAAAGGGAAGGGCTGATTACGCAAGTTAAAGAGAAACAGGACAGAAAAACAGAATTCTGGAAATGCTCTTGTATTCACTGAAACAGAAGTGTTTGATGGTGTACAAATGAGGGTGGAGCAGCCCTCTATTTATAGTTGAGGCTCCAGCTACAACTTAATGGCAAATCCCTAAAATAAAGGCTACAATCATGGGATTACATTTAATCAAGATGCTGGTTCCTGATTTTCAGGGTCAACCAAATCTGCCAGGATGCTGATGCTGATCCTGCCTGGTTCCAGAAGCTTCCCTTGCGTATCCAGCACCTCGGGCCCTTCTGGATGTGGTGCGGGCAGCCCAAATGCCAGGCCTTGGTCTCATGAGTTGGCCTGCAAGATGGGCGGGCGTTTGGAGCTCGTTTGATAGGCTTTGCACACTGATACCCGCCAGCACGCCTGGTCTGCGGGCCTTAGCTGCTGGCTCGCCTGCTGGTCTGGCTGATGTGCCTGGCGCGCCCGCCCAGGGCGTGACACCCGCACCAAGGGCCAGCGTGTGCCCATGGTGCTCGAGGCAACCGTCCGCACCAGGGCCCAGCGTGTGCCGATGGTGGTCGAGGCAACCGCCCGCACCAGGGCCCAGCGTGTGCCGATGGTGCTCGAGGCAACCGCCCGCACCAAGGGCCGGCTTGTGCCGATGGTGTTCGAGGCAACCGCCCGCACCAGGGCCCAGCGTGTGCCGATGGTGGTCGAGGCAACCGCCAGCACCAGGGCCCAACGTGTGCCGATGGTGGTCGAGGCAACCGCCCGCACCAAGGCCGAGCGTGTGCCGATGGTGGTCGAGGCAAGCGCCCTCACCAAGGCCGAGCGTGTGCCGATGGTGGTCGAGGCAACCGCCCGCACCAGGGCCCAGCGTGTGCCGATGGTGGTCGAGGCAAGCACCCGCACCAGGGCCCAGCGTGTGCCGATGGTGGTCGAGGCAAGCGCCCTCACCAAGGCCGAGCGTGTGCCGATGGTGGTCGAGGCAACCGACCGCACCAAGGGCCGGCGTGTGCCGATGGTGGTCGAGCCAGGAGCCCGCACCAAGGGCCGGCTTGTGCCGATGGTGTTCGGGGCAACCGCCCGCACCAGGGCCCTGCGTGTGCCGATGGTGCTGGGGGCAACCGCCCGCACCAGGGCCCAGCGTGTGCCGATGGTGCTGGGGGCAAGCGCCCGCACCAGGGCCCAGCGTGTGCCGATGGTGGTCGAGGCAAGCGCCCGCACCAGTGCCCAGCGTGTGCCGATGGTGGTCGAGGCAAGCGCCCGCACCAGGGCCCAGCGTGTGCCGATGGTGCTGGGGGCAAGCGCCCGCCCCAGGGCCCAGCGTGTGTCGATGGTTATCGGGGCAACCGGCCGCACCAGGGCCCAGGGTCTGCCGATGGTGCTCGAGGCAACCGCCCGCACCAAGGCTCAGCATGTGCCGATTGTGATCGAGGCAACAACCCACACCAGGGCCCAGCTTGTGCCGATGGCGGTCGAGGCAAGTGCCCGTACCGAAGGGCAGCCTATGCCGATGATGGTCGATGCATGTGCCATCACCATGCGTCATCATGTGCCATTGATGGTCGAGGCCTTGGCCGAAGTTCGATTTTGAGCCACGGTGCCCATGCTTGGCTCTAGCATGTGCTGGTGCCGCATTTTTTTCACTCGGGACAGCATCGCCGGAGCATCGCCGGAGCATCGCCGGAGTACCGCCGGAGAACCTGACCGGCGGCATTGGGGTTCCGGCGATTGGGAGGGGGGCCGGGGGGGTGTGCGCACATGATGTGCGATGGGTGCTGGTACTTGGCCTTGTGTTGGCCCCCTATCCCTCATCAAACCTCTGAGAATTCACACCCCCTTAAAGAGCATTTGAGATTTTACAGGTTTGCTACCAGTAGCCGTTAAAGTGTCTGAAATGGGGACACTTTTTTCAAACGGTCACAAAATCTTCTCTACTTCGAGTTTTTAGCTGAATTTTTTTGTGCATGCCAACAAAAATAGAAGGATCATGCCTACAAAATTTGGGGCCAAAAATCCTTATAAAAAAATTTTAAAAAATCCCGAACCGCAAAAAGTTTCGAAAATCATGAAAAATAGAAAACGAGTCATCTTCCAACGAAACTTCACGTGAAGGCTTAGGGGACCATTGTATGAATTTACAAGCCATAAAAATGGCATTGGCACGGCAGAAATTTGAAGATGTGCCTAAACCCACCAGGGCCCAGCGTGTGCCGATGGTGCTCGAGGCAACCGCCCGCACCAGGGCCCAGCGTGTGCCGATGGTGCTCGAGGCAAGCGCCCGCACCAGGGCCCAGCGTGTGCCGACGGTGGTCGAGGCAACCGCCCGCACCAGGGCCGATAGTGTGCCGATGGTGCTCGAGGCAACCTGTCGCACCAGGGCCCAGCGTGTGCCGATGGAGATCGAGGCAACCTGCCGCACCAGGGCCCAGCATGTGCCGATGCTGGTCGAGGCAAGCGCCCGCACCAGCGCCCAGCGTGTGCCGATGGTGCTCGAGGCAACCGACCGCACCAGGGCCCAGCGTGTGCCGATGGTGCTCGAGGCAACCTGCCGCACCAGGGCCCAGCGTGTGCCGATGGCGCTCGAGGCAAGCTCCCGCACCAGGGCCCAGCGTGTGCCGATGGTGCTCGAGGCAACCTGCCGCACCAGGGCCCAGCGTGTGCGGATGGTGCTCGAGGCAAGCGCCCGCACCAGGGCCCAGCGTGTGCCGATGGTGGTCGAGGCAACCGCCCGCACCAGGGCCCAGCGTGTGCCGATGGTGGTCGAGGCAACCTGCCGCACCAGGGCCCAGCGTGTGCCGATGGTGCTCGAGGCAACCTGCCGCACCAGGGCCCAGCGTGTGCCGATGGTGCTCGAGGCAACCGACCGCACCAGGGCCCAGCGTGTGCCGATGGTGGTCGAGGCAACCGCCCGCACCAGGGCCCAGCGTGTGCCGATGGTGGTCGAGGCTGCCGATGATGGTCGAGGCAACCTGCCGCACCAGGGCCCAGCGTGTGCCGATGGTGCTCGAGGCAACCGACCGCACCAGGGCCGAGCGTGTGCCGATGGTGCTCGAGGCAAGCGCCCGCACCAGGGCCCAGCGTGTGCCGATGGTGGTCGAGGCAACCTGCCGCACCAGGGCCCAGCGTGTGCCGATGGTGGTCGAGGCAAGCGCCCGCACCAGGGCCCAGCGTGTGCCGATGGTGGTCGAGGCAACCTGCCGCACCAGGGCCCAGCGTGTGCCGATGGTGCTCGAGGCAACCGACCGCACCAGGGCGGAGCGTGTGCCGATGGTGGTCGAGGCAAGCGCCCGCACCAGGGCCCAGCGTGTGCCGATGGTGGTCGAGGCAACCTGCCGCACCAGGGCCCAGCGTGTGCCGATGGTGCTCGAGGCAACCGACCGCACCAGGGCCCAGCGTGTGCCGATGGTGGTCGAGGCTGCCGATGGTGGTCGAGGCAACCTGCCGCACCAGGGCCCAGCGTGTGCCGATGGTGCTCGAGGCAACCGACCGCACCAGGGCCGAGCGTGTGCTGATGGTGCTCGAGGCAAGCTGCCGCACCAGGGCCCAGCGTGTGCCGATGGTGGTCGAGGCAACCGCCCGCACCAGGGCCCAGCGTGTGCCGATGGTGATCGAGGCAACCGACCGCACCAGGGCCCAGCGTGTGCCGATGGTGCTCGAGGCAACCTGCCGCACCAGTGCCCAGCGTGTGCCGATGGTGGTCGAGGCAACCTGCCGCACCAGGGCCCACCGTGTGCCGATGGTGGTCGAGGCAAGCGCCCGCACCAGGGCCCAGCGTGTGCCGATGGTGGTCGAGGCAACCGACCGCACCCGGGCCCAGCGTGTGCCGATGGTGCTCGAGGCAACCTGCCGCACCAGGGCCCAGCGTGTGCCGATGGTGGTCGAGGCAAGCGCCCGCACCAGGGCCCAGCGTGTGCCGATGGTGGTCGAGGCAAGCGCCCGTGTCACGGGCTCCGACCTTAGACTCAGAATCCGTGCGGCCTTAGGCTTGGAATCTCGTCCTTGATGCCTAAGTCAGCCTAAAACACAAGCGTGCGGGCACTAGAACAAAGGGAAGGGCTGATTACGCAAGTTAAAGAGAAACAGGACAGAAAAACAGAATTCTGGAAATGCTCTTGTATTCACTGAAACAGAAGTGTTTGATGGTGTACAAATGAGGGTGGAGCAGCCCTCTATTTATAGTTGAGGCTCCAGCTACAACTTAATGGCAAATCCCTAAAATAAAGGCTACAATCATGGGATTACATTTAATCAAGATGCTGGTTCCTGATTTTCAGGGTCAACCAAATCTGCCAGGATGCTGATGCTGATCCTGCCTGGTTCCAGAAGCTTCCCTTGCGTATCCAGCACCTCGGGCCCTTCTGGATGTGGTGCGGGCAGCCCAAATGCCAGGCCTTGGTCTCATGAGTTGGCCTGCAAGATGGGCGGGCGTTTGGAGCTCGTTTGATAGGCTTTGCGCACTGATACCCGCCAGCACGCCTGGTCTGCGGGCCTTAGCTGCTGGCTCGCCTGCTGGTCTGGCTGATGTGCCTGGCGCGCCCGCCCAGGGCGTGACATTCTCCCCCACCTGATTGCGCAACGCCCTCGTTGCGTCTTCTGCATGGTACTGCCTGATCTGGTCCCCGAACTGCCATAAGTCCTCTGCTGGTTCCCAGCTCGCCTCACTGTCTGGAAGTCCCTTCCAGCGCACCAAGTACTCATGTCTTGGTTGATAGTTCTTCCGTCTCACTTCCCGGTCAGCCATAATGCTGTGGACCTCCTTCTCATATGAGGCCCTTGCTCCCAACGGTGCACGCTTTGACTCTGCCCGTCCTGGATCTCCCTCATCCTCATGGAACGGCTTGAGCATGCTCACATGGAACACCGGGTGTACCCTCGGCTTGGGTGGCATATCCAGCTTGTAGGCAACCTTGCCTACTCTCTTGACTACTCGGAAAGGTCCCTCATACCTCCGGACTAGGCCTTTGTACAGCCCCCTGTGGCGCACAATGGGATGCAGCTTCACCAACACCAAGTCTCCAACCTGGAACTGCACATCCCGCCTCTTCTGGTCTGCCCACTTCTTCGACCTCTTGGCCGCCTTGTGTAGACAAACTCTGGCCAAGTCAGCTTGCTCCTGCCATGCCTTGGCAAACTTGTATGCTGCTGGATTTGGCCCTGTATAACCTGCAGCAATCGAACCGGGTGTTAGTGGTTGTTGCCCTGTCACAACCTCAAATGGGCTCTGGTTCGTTGCCTCGCTCCTTTGCAAGTTGTAGGAAAACTGCGCAATATCCAGTAGCTTTGGCCAGTCCCTTTGTGTGGCACTCACATAGTGCCTGAGGTAGACCTCCAGTAGTCCATTCACACGTTCTGTCTGCCCATCGGTCTGCGGATGCATGCTGGTGGAAAAGTTCAAGTCTGACCCCAACAGCTTGAACAACTCAGTCCAGAACCTGCCCGTGAAACGCCCGTCCCGATCACTAACAATGGTCCTCGGCACTCCCCAGTACTTCACCATGTTCTTCAGGAACAATCGAGCTGCCTCCTCGGCTGGGCACTCCTTGGTTGCTGGAATGAAGATTCCATATTTGGAAAACCTGTCCACCACTACCATGATGCTTCCAAACCCCTCTGTCTTGGGTAGACCGACTATAAAGTCCAGAGAAACACTCTCCCATGGTCGCTCTGGCACTGGCAATGGCTCCAAGAGACCCCCTGGTTTCTTGAGCTCCACCTTGTCCTGTTGGCACACAAGACAAGTCTTCACATAGGCCTCCACATCGTCCCTCATGTGCGGCCAGTAGTACCGGTCCTCGATCAGCGCCAAGGTGCGGCTCACTCCTGGGTGTCCAGCCCACCTTGAATCATGACACTCTTGCAAAACTTCCTTGCGGAGCTTCCCGTGCTGCGGCACAAACAGTCTACTGCCCCTGGTGTACAGCAACCCATCCTGCAACCAAAACCGCCTAGTCTTACCTTGCTGGGCGTACTCCATCAAAGCCTTGGCTGTAGGATCATGCGCAAGTCCCTCCTTGATGCGCGGCACCAGTGACCCCTCTGGTTGGCTAATGGCAGCAAGGTTAGCCTTTCTGCTCAGGGCGTCTGCCACTAGGTTCGCCCGCCCCGGCTTGTACTCCATCTGAAAATCAAATTCCGCAAGAAAATCTTGCCATCTCGCCTGCTTGGGGGACAGCTTCTTCTGCGTCTGGAAGTAGCTGGTTGCCACATTGTCCGTCCTCACCACGAACCTCGACCCCAACAGGTAATGGCGCCAAGTGCGCAAGCAGTGCACCACTGCAGTCATCTCCTTCTCTTGGACCGTGTACTTGCGTTCAGTCTCGTTCAGCTTCCTGCTCTCAAACGCGACTGGACGTCCCTCTTGCATCAACACGCCCCCTATGGCAAAGTCTGATGCATCCGTATGCACCTCATACGGTTTGGCATGGTCTGGCAAGGCCAAGACTGGCTCCTCGGTCACAGCCCGCTTCAACCTGTCAAAGGCTTCCTGGCACCCTGCGCTCCACTCCCATGCTCTCCCTTTCTTGAGCAAGTCAGTCAATGGCGTGGCTATTGCTGAGTGACCCTTGATGAAGCGCCTGTAGTAGTTAACCAGCCCAAGGAACGATCTCAACTCAGTGACCTTGGCTGGCGGTTGCCACTCCAGGATGGCATCTATCTTGCCTTCATCCATGCGTATCCTGCCACCTCCCACTATGTGGCCAAGGAATGGGATCTCCTGCTGGGCGAATGAGCACTTCTCCCTCTTGACAAACAGCTTGTGCGCCCGCAACACCTCGAACACCTGTCTCAAGTGGTCTACATGCTCTCCCAAAGTCTGGCTGTAGATCACAATGTCATCCAAATAAACCACAACAAACCGATCAAGGAATGACTGAAGTACCTTGTTCATAAGGGTGCAGAATGTTGCTGGGGCATTCGTGAGTCCGAAAGGCATCACCAAGAACTCATACGAACCATACCGCGTGACACATGCTGTCTTTTGCTCATCTCCCTCCGCGATCCTGACTTGATAATAGCCTGACCTCAAATCCAGCTTGGTGAACCACCTTGCGCTCCCAAGTTGATCGAACAAGTCCGCAATGAGTGGGATGGGGTACTTGTTCTTAATGGTCAGCTTGTTCAAAGCCCGGTAGTCTATGCACAGCCGCAACGACCCATCATGCTTGCGCTGGAATAGAACCGGTGCACCATAGGGTGCTTTTGATGGCCTGATGAAGCCAGCATCAACTAACTCCTTGAGCTGCTTCCTCAAATCCTCCAACTCTGGTGGAGACATTCGGTAAGGGGCTCTGGCTGGTGGCTTGGCCTCGGACACCAGCTCGATCTTGTGGTCCACCTCCCTCTTAGGTGGTAGCTTGCTAGGCAGCTTTGCGGGCATCACATCACTAAAGGTCTTCAGCACCTTTAGCACCTCCAAGGGTGACTCGGTCTCCTTCTCCCTTGGCTCATCATATTTCAGGGCTGCCAAGAAGGTGTCTTCTTGTCTACTTACCGCCTTGGCAAATTGGATGGCTGACACCACCCGTGACCCAACTCCAGACCCTCTCCTCAATGGTACAAGGCATTGGCACCGTGCATCCAAGATGCAAACACAATCGGCAAAAGGCACAAGGAGGGCGTTAATCCGAACAAGGAAATCCAACCCAATCACAAACTCATAGTCGTCAAGGGGTATTACCTCAATGGTCTCCTTGCCTTTCCAATCTCCAAGCTGTAACTCCACTCCCCGTGCTACTCCAATGGCTGGAACTTCCTTGGAGTTCACCGTCTTAATGGTACCAGTCCCTTTTTGCACCTTTAGTCTGAGTTTCCGGGCTCCATCACCTGAAATGAAAAGATGTGAGGCACCTGTGTCCACCAGTGCGCTCACCTTCTGACCCGCAACCATCAGATCCGCAAACATCAAGCCCTTTGGCTTGCGGCTCCCCTTACTCTGGACAGCATTGAGCACCAACGACCCAAGCTTTGCTGCCCCTGACTCTGGCTCCTCGTCAGACTCCCTGTCTACAGCAGCCAGCTTGCCCTTCTGCGGGCAATTGCGCGCTATGTGGCTCCCTCCACATAGGTAGCATGCTAGTGGTTCTCGGTCCCCCTTTGCTTTCCACTTGCCTGCTGATGGCTTCCTCTCGCCATCCTTGGTTGAACGGTCTCGGTCTCCATCCTTGGACTCCCGGTCACGGTCCTTCCCATTGGACTGCTTCTTCCGGTCCCTATCGTCCCTGCCCTTACCCTTGGGCTTGGTAGACTCGAACTTGTTCAGAGGCTTGAACTCTATCAACGCCTCGGCAGTGGTCATGGCTTTAGCCAAGTCATGAACTCCCCTCCTTTGTAGCTCATGCTTCACCCACGGCTTCAGCCCATCCATGAAAGCAAAGAATGCGTCCTTCTCGCCTAGATCCGAGATCTGTAGCATCAGTTCAGAGAATTTTTGAACATACTCTCTTATGTTCCCTTGCTGGCTCAACCTGCGCAACTTTGCCCGTGCCTCATCATCGGCATACTCCGGGTAAAATTGTTCTCTGAACTCTTTTTGGAACTCTGCCCAGGTTCCAATCTTGGCGTTCCCACGCCTGACATCATCACACCTGCGCCTCCACCACAATAAGGCTACATCAGTGAGATACATAGCAGCGGTGCTTACCTTTATCGCCTCGTCTTGCATGCCCATGGCCTGGAAATACTGCTCCATACCCCAAAGGTAATTGTCTACTTCCTTGGCCGCCCTAGTCCCCTTAAACTCCTTAGGCTTGGGGACATCCAATCTGGATCTGGACACTCCAGCAAACATGCCATTCCCAATGGCAGTCTTGCAAGTCACGAGCTCACTGGTAAGCTCCTCCATCCGCTGGCGCATGGCCTCCATGCCATGGCGCATGGCCTCCATGCCATCTCGCAAAGTCAGAACTTCCGCCTCCAAGGATTCATTCTTTTGGGTGATCGCATCCAGGCCATTGTTGAGAGCAGCTGCTAGCTCACTTTGGATCTCCTCCCCCATGGAGTCTAGCGATGCAATGTGAGTTTCTACTTCCTCCAGCTTCTCCCCCATGTCGCCTATGGTCACCTCCACCTTGGCCAGCCTACCGTCCATGGTAGACCAGATATCTCTAGAACAAGCTTTCTTGCCTCTTCCTCGCCCATGCTCCTGGGCCTCTGGTTGTTGGCTAGCAACGTCGCTTTGGGATGCCATCTCCTCAATCACGATCTAACCTGCACAACACAAACACGCAGAATCGAACTTGCTCTGATACCAACTGTCACGGGCTCCGACCTTAGACTCAGAATCCGTGCGGCCTTAGGCTTGGAATCTCGTCCTTGATGCCTAAGTCAGCCTAAAACACAAGCGTGCGGGCACTAGAACAAAGGGAAGGGCTGATTACGCAAGTTAAAGAGAAACAGGACAGAAAAACAGAATTCTGGAAATGCTCTTGTATTCACTGAAACAGAAGTGTTTGATGGTGTACAAATGAGGGTGGAGCAGCCCTCTATTTATAGTTGAGGCTCCAGCTACAACTTAATGGCAAATCCCTAAAATAAAGGCTACAATCATGGGATTACATTTAATCAAGATGCTGGTTCCTGATTTTCAGGGTCAACCAAATCTGCCAGGATGCTGATGCTGATCCTGCCTGGTTCCAGAAGCTTCCCTTGCGTATCCAGCACCTCGGGCCCTTCTGGATGTGGTGCGGGCAGCCCAAA